>NC_056735.1:607955898-608028398 GCF_019279795.1 Protopterus annectens
TCATTAGACTTGAAATTCCTGGAATATACCTTATAGTTCTTAGCTGTATGACCTACTGGTCCACACACATGGACTTATATTTTTTGTAAATTCATTAATCAAAGGATCTTATGTAGCTCAGGAAAACATTTTAAGTCACCCCAAATATCTAACAGTTCCTTTCTTTCCATTAAGCATAATTTCACATGGAGTGTGCTTTACAGTATTTTCATTTTCTTCTAGTCTTACCCATCATTCCCCTGTCCTCGTCCAAAATTTCCTTTCAACAGGCTTAAAAACCTCAGCTTTGGCCAGCTAAGAACTTGGTTATATTCAACTGGACGTACAAGAGAATTTAAGTACCTTTATCTGAACTTTTTAAAAAAAAAAATACAGTATTTAAGTTGATTTAAACTGTGTGAAGGAATATTTAACTCAAGTGGCAGTTATTCTGCTCTTTAGTAACTTGAACTGAAGCTAGTGTGTTATTTGCTAGTAATTACAGGTGTGGGGGTAGCCACATTCTTTGATTTCCTGTCCTTGCCTTTTTAAATGGTGCATTGTGAAATTTTTATTGCTTAAAAACCTCAGCTTTGGCCAGCTAAGAACTTGGTTATATTCAACTGGACGTATAAGAGAATTTAAGTACCTTTATCTGCACTTTTATAAAAAAAAATACAGTATTTAATTTGATTTAAACTGTGTGAAGGAATATTTAACTCAAGTGGCAGTTATTCTGCTCTTTAGTAACTTGAACTGAAGCTAGTGTGTTATTTGCTAGTAATTACAGGTGTGGGGGTAGCCACATTCTTTGATTTCCTGTCCTTGCCTTTTTAAGTGGTGCATTGTGAAATTTTTATTGCTTAAAAACCTCAGCTTTGGCCAGCTAAGAACTTGGTTATATTCAGCTGGATGTATAAGAGAATTTAAGTACCTTTATCTGCACTTTTCTTAAAAAAAATACAGTATTTAATTTGATTTAAACTGTGTGAAGGAATATTTAACTCAAGTGGCAGTTATTCTGCTCTTTAGTAACTTGAACTGAAGCTAGTGTGTTATTTGCTAGTAATTACAGGTGTGGGGGTAGCCACATTCTTTGATTTCCTGTCCTTGCCTTTTTAAGTGGTGCATTGTGAAATTTTTATTGCTTAAAAACCTCAGCTTTGGCCAGCTAAGAACTTGGTTATATTCAACTGGACGTATAAGAGAATTTAAGTACCTTTATCTGCACTTTTTAAAAAAAATACAGTATTTAATTTGATTTAAACTGTGTGAAGGAATATTTAACTCAAGTGGCAGTTATTCTGCTCTTTAGTAACTTGAACTGAAGCTAGTGTGTTATTTGCTAGTAATTACAGGTGTGGGGGTAGCCACATTCTTTGATTTCCTGTCCTTGCCTTTTAAGTGGTGCATTGTGAAATTTTTATTGCTTAAAAGCCTCAGCTTTGGCCAGCTAAGAACTTGGTTATATTCAACTGGACGTATAAGAGAATTTAAGTACCTTTATCTGCACTTTTTTTAAAAAAAATACAGTATTTAATTTGATTTAAACTGTGTGAAGGAATATTTAACTCAAGTGGCAGTTATTCTGCTCTTTAGTAACTTGAACTGAAGCTAGTGTGTTATTTGCTAGTAATTACAGGTGTGGGGTAGCCACATTCTTTGATTTCCTGTCCTTGCCTTTTTAAGTGGTGCATTGTGAAATTTTTATTGCTTAAAAACCTCAGCTTTGGCCAGCTAAGAACTTGGTTATATTCAACTGGACGTATAAGAGAATTTAAGTACCTTTATCTGCACTTTTTTTAAAAAAATACAGTATTTAATTTGATTTAAACTGTGTGAAGGAATATTTAACTCAAGTGGCAGTTATTCTGCTCTTTAGTAACTTGAACTGAAGCTAGTGTGTTATTTGCTAGTAATTACAGGTGTGGGGGTAGCCACATTCTTTGATTTCCTGTCCTTGCCTTTTTAAGTGGTGCATTGTGAAATTTTTATTGCTTAAAAACCTCAGCTTTGGCCAGCTAAGAACTTGGTTATATTCAACTGGACGTATAAGAGAATTTAAGTACCTTTATCTGCACTTTTTAAAAAAAAATACAGTATTTAATTTGATTTAAACTGTGTGAAGGAATATTTAACTCAAGTGGCAGTTATTCTGCTCTTTAGTAACTTGAACTGAAGCTAGTGTGTTATTTGCTAGTAATTACAGGTGTGGGGGTAGCCACATTCTTTGATTTCCTGTCCTTGCCTTTTTAAGTGGTGCATTGTGAAATTTTTATTGCTTAAAAACCTCAGCTTTGGCCAGCTAAGAACTTGGTTATATTCAACTGGACGTATAAGAGAATTTAAGTACCTTTATCTGCACTTTTCTTAAAAAAATACAGTATTTAATTTTATTTAAACTGTGTGAAGGAATATTTAACTCAAGTGGCAGTTATTCTGCTCTTTAGTAACTTGAACTGAAGCTAGTGTGTTATTTGCTAGTAATTACAGGTGTGGGGGTAGCCACATTCTTTGATTTCCTCTCCTTGCCTTTTTAAGTGGTGCATTGTGAAATTTTTATTGCTTAAAAACCTCAGCTTTGGCCAGCTAAGAACTTGGTTATATTCAACTGGATGTATAAGAGAATTTAAGTACCTTTATCTGCACTTTTTTTAAAAAAAATACAGTATTTAATTTGATTTAAACTGTGTTGAAGGAATATTTAACTCAAGTGGCAGTTACTCTGCTCTTCAGTTATTCCCACCCACCCTCCCTGTTTTTGTTTTGGTGTTAATCTTGGTGGCCTTGAAACTGCCCGCCCCTCAGCCTGCCTCTGGGCCCATCTCATTTGCTCACTCAACTGAGTGCAGTGAGATCATATTCTGATTTCAGGCACTCCTACTGTGTACAAAGAGAGCATCTGGGAAACAGACAAAAAAAAATTAAGCTTATTTCCTGCCTTTCCTGTTAAGTGGTATAGACTATTTGTAGGCTTCTGAGCCCCCAGGCCCTTCTGTGTTTGAGGGAAGCCTTCTGGCTTTTTTTTTTCTTATAACTAGCCAGTTTTCTAGTTTCAGCACTCAAATCTGTTTCTTTGATCTCAGCACTTGTTCAGATAAAAAAAAAAAATTATCTGCTTTTACTGTACTTGTGTTTCTACCTACTTCATTTTACTTTTGCATCATCTTAAAAATACTCAATTGTATTTATTACTGGTGTAACTCATTCTAAGCCTTTTGGTTTAAACACTTGGGCTTCGGACCAGTTGTTTTGCACTGAGAGGGTTTGTGGTCTGCACTGTTGTGGCAGAACAGGTAGCTTACATCCTTCTAGGTTGGGAACTGCTGATTGAGGGCTCAGTGTCTGTTATTCTAAAAGTGTATTAATTCTGGTTTAAGCACTTGGGCTTTCAGGCCAGTTATTTTACATTAAGAGGGTTCGTGGTCTGCACTCTTGTTGGAGGAGAGGCTGGACACTGCCCTTCTGAGATGGGAATTTCTGGTTAAAGGCTTATAGTGCATGCATATCTGAACTGCTTCTTACCGAAGTTGGTGCACTTTGTTTGCTGTGGCATAGACTGGATTCGGGCCTGCTGGATCTAGCTTTGTTTGTGTAACTTGAGCACTAATCCAGACATTCTCTAAAGTATTCAATTGTATTTATTACTGCTTGGTTGTAACTTGATTAAAGTGTAGCTATCATTCTAAGTCTTTTGGATTAAGCATTTGGGCTTCAGACCAGTTGTTTTACATTAGGAAGGTTTGTGGCAAGCACTGTGGTGGCAGGACAGGTAGCTTTCATCCTTCTAAGTTTGGAACTGCTGATTGAGAGCCCAGTATCCAAGGGTATTAGTTCTGGTTTAGGCACTTGGGCTTCAGGCCAGTTATTTTACATTAAGAAGGTTCGTGGTCTGCACTCTTGTGGGAGAAGAGGCTGGACTCTGCCCTTCTGAGCTGGGAATTTCTGGTTAAAGGTTTATAGTGCCTGAATATTTGAACTGTATCTTACTGAAATTGGTACACCTTGTTTGCTCTAGCATAGACTAGATCCAGGCCTGCTGAATCTAGCTTTGTTTATATGCTTGTTGTTTGTTTGCTTGTTATTTCCCTGGAAGCTAATTCCACCTAATACACGGCTTCTCAGCGCTTCTGTGGATCACTAGTGATATCTGCATTGCTTACTGTACTAGTTCCTTGTTTCACTTGAAAGAAAGTTACTGTTTGTCGTTTTTGCATTTAGTTACTTGTAACACATTGCACTCAAGTTACCTGGCACTTGCTCACTAAAGCAATTATATAAGTCAGCACTAAAAATTAAAAGCACTACACCCTCACTCCCCACTGGCCCTTATTTTCAATTATTAAGGAATTCCCAATATTATTCTAGCATGTCCAAAGGTCAGTTGTCAATCTCCTCTCCGGTCCAGCTGGTGAATCTGGGAATCTTGAGGCAATGTTATAACTGCCTCATGTACACAGACAACCCTCTCCTCCTCCCACATAACACAAATACTTGCGAGAGATGCAACTATTTAGCCAAACTGGAGGCTGAGCTCTCTCAACTCAGGACTGGCAAGCCCAGACAGGCGGAGAAGGCAACTACACACACCACAAAACCATTCTCACATAATGCTACCACACCACTGAATCAAACACATAAACACACAAAGACATACTTGGAGGCTCTGAGTAAAAATTTACCTAAACAGCAGAGGCCTCCAAAGCAGACACCCAAACAACTGCTACCTCAAGACACCCCACAAGCAACACATAAACCACAAAAGCAGTGTGCAAAGCAGTCACAGCCCTTAAGGCCAAATACAACACCAAACATACTTGTCATAGGTGACTCCATAGTCAGACACACTGACGTCCCACTCACCAGGCTGAACAAGGAGAGGGTCACACTATGCTGCCTATCGGGGGCTAGAATCTGCCACATAACACAAGCACTCTGGTCACTCCACGGCAAGTACAAATATGACACAGTCATTGTCCATGCTGGTGTGAACGACCTGAGAAGTACCTCCCTGGACTACATGAAAAGAGACATAGAGGAGCTCTCTGATTATGTAGCCCAGGCAGGTATGACCCTGACCCTGAGCAGTATCCTTCCTTCACCAAGAATGATGCCACAATATAGAGACAAGATGATCAGCTTTAACAATTGGCTTAATGTCTGGTGTCATTCAAAGGGGATCCAGTGTCTGTCTGCCTGGGATGACATGCTTGACAAGCCACGCTGCTTCACAAGGGACTGCTTGCACCTGTCACCCCTGGGATTCCGGATATTGGCTAAGGCTCTTGCCACCCCCATAGTGCCTTTTTTAGGCAAGGCTCAAATTCTAAACCTACCAACTAGAAAACAAAAATGGGAAGAAACTGAAGGTAATGCTGCTCAATGCCAGAAGTCTAAATCTCAAAATGCACGCACTCGAGGCCCTTCTCAGTATGGAGAACATCGATGTTTGTGCTGTAACTGAAACCTGGTTCAGGGCTCCTGAGAGCACCCCAGCACTATTAGGTTTTACCTCATATCATGCATTCTGGCCCCAAAACCCGGACCACACCACAAAAGGAGGGGGTGTATCCATATTCATAAAGGATACCCACACCTCCAGGTTGGTGGCAACGCACAAGCTCGGAAACCATCCAGGTGCAACTAACCATAGGCAAAACTGCTCTACAAATTGTAGCATGCTACAGGCCACCCTCTCAAACTCAGGAACCCCACACAGCCTTCCTGAAGACACTGGAGGGTATAAATGTATCTCCAAACACCATCATATTGGGTGACTTCAACTACCCGAATATAGACTGGGAACATTACTCAAGCCCTAACTTTCTAGCCCAACGGTTCCTGGAGTTCATAAATTCAAATGTCATGGAACAGCTAGTCACTGTTCCCATGAGAGGAGAAAATATACTATATCTCATTATCACAAACATGGGGACAAAATGCTCCACACTGGAAGTATATCCCTCATTGGTGAGATCTGATCATAAACTAATCTCACTGGAAATCCACATCCCGCCCCCACCCCAAACAAAAGACCACAGTGAAGAACTTCTCTAAAGCAAACTTCACACTACTCAAGACTGGTGTGGTATCCTTCAAGGCCCCTGAGCCAGTGGAAACCACAACCCAAGCTGCGGAAGCCCTTACAAATGCCTTCTATGAACACCTCCAGGACTGCATGGATCAGGCAATCCCAAATAAAACCAAGACTCTTTCCACAAAGGGCAAATGTCCAGTCTGGTGGACCCCAGCCATTAACAAACTTTACAATAAGAGGAGAAAGCTATTACATGATAGAACAAAATCCATAAAAGGGAAGTCACCCCTGATCATTATTAGTAAAAAAATACGAGCACTCATAAAATCAACTAAGGCCAATTTTGAGAGAAAAATTGCCATGGATTCAAAGGACAATCATAAGGCCTCAGCTATGTTAGGAACCTGGGTGGAAACTCCCAGATATGCTCAGAATTAGTCCAAAATGATACAAAAATCACTGAACCCACAGACATTGCCAACATACTGGCAGACAGGTTCAGTGCAAACTTCACCCCCCTCCCCTAAAGGAGAGATAACTATCTCAGCAGAGTGTAGCCTCCCAGACATCTCAAATGCGCAGGTGAAAGCTGCTCTCTCTAAAGCTAAAAACACAGCATCAATGGGACCGGATGGTGTCCCTGGCTGTGTGCTACACGAGCTAAATGAGGAATTAAACCCGCACATAAGGCAGCTGTTTAATCTCAGCCTTACCACAGGATACGTGCCCAAGGAGTGGCGACGGCAGCTGTGGTCCCACTCCACAAAGGCGGTGCCTCTACGGACCCTGGTAATTACCGCCCCATAAGCTTAACAAGTCTAGTCTGCAAAGCTATGGAGAGGATCATAATGGAGCTCATAAACAAAGATATAGGGGACTTGCAGACATTGGACCCGACCCAGTTTGGCTTCGTCAAGGGCAGATCATGCCTTTTGAACTTGGTCGACTTCTTCAAACAGTCACCAAGGCCATTGATGAGGAAAGGCAGTCCATACAGCCTACCTTGACCTTGCAAAGCCTTGACACAATACCCCACTCGGGTATTGTAGAAAAACTTACCAGCTTAAATGTAAACCCATATGTCACAAGATGGGTTGCAAACTGGCTTAAGGACAGAACCCACAGGGTTAGAGTTGCTGGCGCTATGTCAGACTCCAAGCCGGTCACAAGCGGTGTCCCACAGGGCTTGGTCCTTGGCCCCCTATTGTTCGGCATCTACTTCTCAGAAGTACAGGCCAACATGGGAGGACTTTGGCTGACAAAGTTTGCAGACGACTGCAAACTGGGCGCCATAGTGGAAAGTGCATCGGACACGAATATCCTTCAGAAGGGACTCACGGAAACAGATAGCTGTTGCCAGAGCCATGGCCTGAAGTTAAACACCAAAAAATGTATAGTCATACCCTTCGGGAAAAACAAGGTAACCCCAAGCTACCATATAGGTGGCAATCCACTAAGCACAGAAGAGGTTATCAGGGACCTGGGGACCCAGGTTGACAGTGGCCTTTCTTTTGACACTCATGTTGCTAAAGTGGTTAGAAAGACCTTCTACATTGCCCACCTGATCATGAAGGGATTCACATCCAGAGCTAGTGAGGTCATTGTTGCCCTGTACTCTTCACTTATCAAACCAATGATCGAGTACAATGCCCCATTCGGGATGTATCGCACCTGACATCTGCAGCAATTGGAGAGACCCCAAAAGTTCCTCACCAAAAGGATAAAGGGACTCCAAAATCTGTCATATGCTGCCAGATTGAAGAAACTCCAGCTCTATTCAGTTGCATACCGTCTGCTCAGAGGTGACATGTGCCTGACATACAAGGCCATGTCCAACCCGGAATTAATGGACATGCTCCACCTCAAAAAATCCAAATCCACCAAAACCACTAGAGCAAGCGACTTAAACCTTAGCACGGATATAAATAGGATGTGCTGGAGGGATAGATTTATCACTCAGAGACTCCCTATGCTGTGGAATAAAATCCCGGTCCATGTGAGGCAGAGCACCTCGCTGGCTCTGTTCAAGAGAAATCTTGACCTGTGGATGGGAGATTGTAGGTTTATCCCGAGAATCATCTCTGTGTCACTGCTGGACAGAGGCACAACAAACTAATGGGCACAGTATTTTTTCATATAAGGGGTGGCGTAAGTCACAAAAATTTGGGCTAGGCTTATAAATGCCTTAGGGCAGATAGCCTAGTATAAACCTATGAACCTATGAACCTATGAACATATTGTTTGCTCATGGAAGGCAGAGACTGACGTGTGGATAAAGACTAGTCCTTAAGTCCTCCTGCTCTAGGTCATGAAACCTAAAATAAACTGTAACTCTTTTTTTTAACAGTGGAGTAACTGCCTGAAACACATATTCATTGCAAGGACACTCCTGCTTGTTTGAGTCAATTGCATACACAAATTTATCCATTATCCAAAATGTCTCAAAAGTCGCATTACAAAACTTCTCCTTTCCAAAATTAATTCAGAAGCACAATTGTAAAGTATTAAATCACAATGACTCAATTATTTTGACCAAAATGACATACATTTCAATGGCTAAGTCTTTTTTCAAAGAAATCTTTACTGTATGCTTTTTTTTCTTCTTAATACTCTACTGTGCCTTTCACTATATGACAGACGCCACTACAGCATATGTTATCTTTATAGGGACTTCCTCTATTATTTCCTGTGACTGTTAGTGTGGCAGTGTTTGTGTTCAACTTCTTCCAAAGTTCTGGTTACCCTTCCTTGACTCTCTTGGACCATTTCTACAGCCTGCGGCTATGGAATGACAACACAATCCATTGGATCATTTTCACGCATTAGTCAACATAAAACAGAATCTTCCAAATTTCCTTCTGCAAGTATTGTAACCAGAGAGTCTTCTCTCTTTACTCATCAAATACATCAACAGGCAAATTGGCTAACTCCATCTCATCCCTTACTGCTGTCTCCAACATGTTTCCCCAGATTGTTGTTTGTGCGACTGTAACTTGCAGCTCTTCGCATGCTTTTGCTTCTACTCCATCTCTCTCTCCTTTCTGCTGCTACCCACTAGCTCACAAATAGGAAAAAGTAGATAAAGTTCCCCTGGTCAAATTTCCCCTAATCACTATATGTTTTTGAATTACTTAACATAAGTATGGTGATATATAAGTATGGGGTATGATACAAAACTATTTATTGCATACTGTGTTGTATATTATTAAACAACCTGGGAATTCAAAAGCATAATTTTCTCAATCATAGCCAAGTCAAAACTCTACTATATGTGAATTATTAGCACTGAAACTCATTAGCAATGCATGCAGCCAAGTATATGTACATAATAAGCACTGAAACTCGTTAGCAATGGATGCAGCCTTGCATGTGTGCACAGTGGGCTGCTTCTCATTGTTGCTGCTGTAAGGACCCACAGGAAGACTGTGTTGAACCAATAATGTATGAGTAGCTGTTGTAAACATTGAATCAGTAAATGCCTCTAAGGTAGCCAGTACGAAGGTGCATGCATAGCTGGTAGTGCTCATGTGTACATCTATTGTTATAACACAAGGATACGTATATGCTGTGTGAGGGAGTAGTAGAATTATGCATAAGATGGAAGTGAAGAGGTAGTGGTAGGGCAACAAAAGAACATGTATAATGGACACAAGATTGCAATGGGAAGTGGTGATAAATCCAAGGACACAGAAGACAATGGAGAAGGGGATATAAGACATGCACTGACATAGCAACCCGAATACTTGAAGGTAAGATGTATGAAAAGCATACAGCGTAGGTGAGGTATATTGACTGAAACCAGTTAGGACATCAGAAGAGTTTGAGTAATGCAACTTTAATGCAACACAATTGTTATGAAAAATACACATACACTCCTACAGTTCTGAGAGGATTTTAACGGCATACCCTTTTCACTCTTAGCCTACAAAGTACTTTACTTAAAAGCTGAGATCTTGAAGAAGTCATAATGAATGCATCAGTGAGGCACATAGCATATGATTATTACATGTTTACAGAATGGAAACGGAAAATTTAAAAAAAGCAACACAGAGGGGATTTGACCCCTGCACTCTCTTGCCATTCTATAAGTCGCTTCACTTATAAGCTGAGCAACTAATGCAGTCATGCTAAATGTGTAAGACAAGCATATAGCAGATGACGTTATATATTTACAGACTGGAAACAGAGAAGTGAAAGAAAATGTGGGGTTAGAACCCTCCTGTCTGTTCCTGGACTCTACAAATCAATATTCACAAGCTGAGCCACTGAAGCAATTGCATGGATGGTGTCAGTGAAGCACATAGAAGGTGATTGTTACAGATTCACAAAATGGAAGCAGAAAAGCAAAAACAAACAAAAAAGAAAAAAAAAAACTGAAGCAATTCAAACATCCCCTCTTCTCAATGATGCTCTAACACTCACTTCATTTACATGCTAAATCATTGCAGCAGCCATCCTAAATGTATCATTGAAGCAGATAGTAGGTTATTGTTGCACATTTACCAAATGTAACCAGAATGGTCGAACTGGAAGGTATTTAAGCCATGCGCTTTGCTGATTGACACTATGCAACTCACTTCATTTACAAGCTGAACCAGTTCTACATTAGGTGTCAGTGTAGCACATACCAGGCAATTGTTACACATTTACAGAAAGGTCTAAAGCTAAGGGGATGTGAACACTGCACTCTGTTTATTGACAGTCTACAACCACTTTACTTATTAGCTCAGCCATTGAAGCTGTCAGTCTAAACCTATTTTCACTCAGCCTCATAACTGCACTGTGCTGCTTAATGACACTCAGGTTGTTTGTGAGACTGAAGGCCGCTATATACTTAGCAGATGCGGCTATATAATAGGAACTGGCATTAACTGTTTTGTACGCATGGGCATCAATAATGCCTTTTGCAGCCCATTGTGCACAGTACTACAACAAAAAGCAATTTAGAAGCCCTGAATGGGCATATGTCTTGTGGATTTACTTATTTTGAGCAGCATAAATGTTAGAAATGGCAGTATAGGAATGAAATGAAAAGTGGAAGCAAGCAGGGAGTAGAACAGAAGAAGAATAACCTAGGAATAAGCAGGATGGAGGTGGGAAAGGTGAAAACGATTTTTGTTTTTTGTGGGACAGGTGTCTATTTTATATCTCTGAAGAGAATGGTAAATTGGGGAAAGAATTAGGGGAACTGGAGGATGGAGAGAATATTAGGTTAGGTACCAGGGGAAGACAGACATGACTGAGAGGGTGTCTGGTAACACAATGTGGGAGGCTCACAATAATGAAGAAGATATAAAATGAACAGATGGAAGACAATGGTGAAGGAGGACTGAATGACCAACAAGGGTGGTCTTGGACACAAGGGGGAGGGAAACATCAGGTTTGGGAGATAGGACTGGGTTTTTACAGCTGCAGTCTCTGCCATATGATACCCAGTGAAAGATAATGTGTCACACTGGGTCCTGCTCAGAAAGTGGAAGTAATGATGGACAGGGATGTGACTCAATGAATTCCCTGAGAAAGTTTTCCATGTGGCTGATTTGAGCATCCAGTCATAATATTCCCCACAATGCCTGCCAACTTCCAATGGGCGAGAAAGCCATCACCTCTACTTTCACTTCTTCTATCAGGTAAAACTGCACCAATATCCAGTGCAGGACTACCTCATGATACAGACAGGAACAAGGTGTGTAGATGACCAGAGCATTCTGGGACACAGATGTGTTGGGAGTTTCTGGTTGTGGTGTTGGTGCTGCTGCACCAACTTTTAACCCCCCTATCCATCCATTTTTGAAAATATTTGAAGAACTTGTTGAGAAGGAAATTAGGCAATTGGACTACAAGGGAGGTAAGAGTGGTAATTTTTCTGAAGCTGACAAGAAAGTCCTATTGTATTTAAATGAACAAAAGTGTAGGGTAATGAAACCGGATAAGGGGGGTGATGTGGTTTTAATGTACACTGATTATAACATGCATATGTATAACATTTTACAAGACACAGATCATTATGAATTAGTTTCTCGAAATGAGATTAACATAGCTTATGCCAAGATTAAATATTATTTGTTAGACCATTTAATGCAAGGGAGTATAAATGAAAAGTTATACAATTTTTTATATGTGGATAAACCAAAAATACCTACAATTTTCGGTATCCCTAAGACACATAAAGGAATTGATAGTATTAAATTCAGACCCATAGTGGTAGGCACAGGTGGTATTACTGAACCTTTGGCTATTTATGTAGATTCGAAAGTCAAAAATGTTATAGCTTCAATACAGCATATTTGCAAGGACTCATGGGAGTTCTTGAAGGGAATAAAGAAAGAACTATTTAGCAGGGATTTGCTTATGGTTATGATTGATGTTGAACTGTTCCTGAGTATTCCCCATGAGAAGGGTTTGGAATGGTTTTCTGAAATACTTACTACTGAATCTGGTTTGGACAACAACACGGTTAATTTACTAACTGAATTCACGGAAACTATTCTTAGAAACAATTTCTTATATTTTAATGGAGAATATTACCATCAAAAGAAGGGTGTTGCTATGGGGGCATCTTGTGCCCCATTATACACCAATTATTATATTTTTGGGAACGAAAATTCATATTACAAACTGAGTGGACAAACCACATCATTAAGTACACTAGATTTTTAGACAATATCTGTTTGTTGTGGAAAGGGTTAAAAGAAAAATTAGAAGAACTTTTTAGTTACATTAATGAATCCACGGAATTTCTGAATTTCACTATGAACATGAGGGAAAATAGTTTGGATTATTTGGATGTCACACTGCACAAAGATTATGAGAACAATTGTTTTCAGTCAAACATTTTCAGGAAAAAGACATTTTCAAATATATATTTGCATTTTGACAGTGGACATCCTTTTTATCAACAAAGGGGAATAGTGAAAGGCCAGGTGATTAGGGCTTCAAGCATTAAGGAGGAATTTTTGAAAGAAGTGGATTTTATTACGATGCTCTTTTTAGAGAGGGGTTATCCTGAAAAGTTTATTGGAAACATAGTTAAGGAAGCTATCGAGAATAGAAATACAAAAAAAATTCCATTTATTAGGGTGTGGAACTTGTGAGTTGGACAAATGTTCTTCAAAAACTGTTACTAAGGAAGGTGCCTTTGTGCATACTTTTTTGGGGACTTCGTCCGAAGTAGAAAGAATCATTACTAAATACTGGCCTGTGTTAAAGGTGAATGAAGAAATTTGTGATTTTTTTCCAATTCAGCCCCACTTTATTAGGAAGAGAGATATGAATCTTAAGGAATGTATGGAGAGAGGGGCAGGATTGTCAGGAGGACAGGGTAGGATGAAGAAAGGCACTTACAAATGTGGGGCTTGTCATCAATGTTATTATATGCTTAATCAGGGTTCTCTGTTTATTCCATCTAGGAAATTTAATATTCAATCCTCCCAATATTTCAGTTGTATTACCAAGGGGGTAGTTTATTTGGGCATTTGTATGCGATGTTCAAGTTTTTATGTAGGAAAAACAGAAAGGCATTTAAATAGGAGGGTTTATGAACATATGTATGAAGTTAGTAGAGGGAAGGAAACCAATGCCTTTTACAAACATTCCCAAACTTGTAAAAACATGGACATAAAGTTTTTTGTATTGGAGCAGGTTTGTATAGACCCCCAGGGTGGTTGTTGGGAATCCAAATTGGAATACAGGGAGTTGCTTTGGCAACGCAAATTAGATGCTGTAAAAGCCTCGGGGCTAAACAATAATATTAACATTGGCAGTGTTTTAAAATTAAGAGCTACCAGATTATGATTTGTAATGTGAACTGTAACTATTATGAGCGTTGACTGTTTTTTGGTGTAGAAATTATATACTTTATGTACATATATATATATATATATATATATATATATATATATATATATATATATATATATATATATATATATTCATTAGCACTTTGTGGTTGTGAAGTCATTTTTTTGTTATTACAATTTATTGACTTTTAATGTTTTTTAAACAAGTGGACCAGGTCTTACCTGTATAAAACAGGGACGTATGCGTTTTAAAAATTTGTTTGGTGGGGAAGGGCTGTCACATGTTGTAATTTAAGCTATTTAAAGGGATTAATTACATTGTTAAGAGTTCTGAGGAAGCCTGGTATTTGGACTGGGTGAAAGCACTTAACTTTACTGTGTTCTTATTGTGCCTTTATCGCTTGGAGGTGGAATTTTTATATTATTATATTATTATTTATATTATTATATTATTATTTATATTATATATTAAAGAAGTGTTTTATTACTATCGAGTGGTGATCATTTGTGGGTCCTTATCCTGTGGCCAAGTGCTTTTTGGTTTGTTTTTTCTTTTCATCCTGGTTGGTGCTGCTGCTGCCAACTTGGGGTGGGGGCAACAGTCCTTGCCAGTGGGTTGGGTGCATCTTTTTTGGACTGTTGTATATAACGGTAAAAGAAATAGACTGAAATAAAACAAGAAAGAAAGTAAATGTTTTTAAAAGTGAGTAACAAAGGGGAGTGAGAGAGAGAGAGAGAGAGAGAGAACAGTACACATACAACTGCAATTTGAAGATTTTACTATGTTGTGAATGATACACTTAAACAATATAGTTGTTGGACCAAATAGAAATGAATTAGATTAACAAGACTATCAGTGTATATCATATACAGTATCCCAAATACAGGACTAACATGATAAGCTATTCATACAGGGAAACATTGGCCTGTAGTCACACATGTAGTATTTTGATGTCCAAGACTACTGTAATATATAATGAACAGATGCTACTCAAACATATACATGCTATTCAGACATATACATATCTTAGTAAAACACAGAGTGGCACTCTAAGACACTCAAACTCAGATTAAAATCCTCCACATAAAGAAAAATAACTTAAAGTAACTTTATTTACGCACTTTCATTCTTACCATTAAGAATGTCATCACATAAAAAAAAAACTTTTAAACAATGCAGTTTAAAATAACAATTCAGATACAAAAAGAAATTAAACTTCAAGGAAAGTATAGCTGCATCACAGAAAAAGTTGTATATTGTGTTTTATGTACTCAGTGTCAATGTTTGTATGTGGGGGAAAATGGAACACAAATTAAAAAATAGAATACAGGACATACTGATTAAAAAGGAGAGTAGTGCCCTTAGCAAACTTTGTGTTGAAGAAAAGGATCATAGTTTTAAATTCATTGTTATAGACTGTTTGGAAGTAAATGAAAGAGGTGGAGCTTGTTCTTAACAACTCAAGAAGCATGGATTATACTGGCAATTATGCCTATGAATTGGCCAGGTTTAAATTACTAAGTTTCCATAACTTTTCTTCTGAAATTAAAGTCTTAAGATAGGTAATATATACACATATACATATATGTAATTATTATATATATATTTTTTTTCTTTGTTTTGTTTTTATAATTTTGTATATGATGTATTTTCTAATACTTTAATTAGAAGGATTGTTTGTGAAATGGTGATAGGATTTATGATTGTTTGAAATGGGGGGGTGATCAGCTGACAATTACACATATCTGAATTGTTATTTAAACTGCATTGTTTAAATTTTTTTCTTTATCTGATGAAGTTCTTTATAATAGAAATGCAAGTGCTTATCAGTTGATTATTGTAAATAAAGTTACTTTAAGATATTTTACTTTATGTGGTGGATTTTTAACATGAGTTTGAGTCTTGGAGTGCAATTCTGTGTTTTATTGAATTGATTTGTTGTTCTTGTTTTTGGCGATTCATATACATATCTCAGTGACAGCATGGCAGATATTCATAGGAAACAACTTCAGTTTTATATTTAAACATGTCCACTCAAGTAATAATGATTTTCTTGCAAATATACCCCATTCAATGCCAGATTTACACTAATTATAAAAATAAACATTTAAATATTTCTCATGCACATAACGCAACTTTAAGGGGGGGGGGGGTAATTGAACCCACAGGCATCCCTACAATGTTACAGCAAAGGCTTATTATTGTGACCTAGAAGCATAACATTAGACAGGCATACTGCTAACTTTGAGTTATGGCGCTAATGATAGAAATGAAAGTTATACTTTTTTGAATGGCTTCTTACTACTGTTAATGTTAAAAGCAAGACATTATGAGGCAGGTATACTCACCCAAGTGCTCTCTGAGGCATTCCAACCTTCTCATATGCAGATGCCTATTTGCTTCAATATCTTCAGATACTATAGCCATAAAGAAAGCACTGTAATACTAGGTGATGGAATTAAGTGGCAGTTTAAATGTGTAGCTGACATATGTTATACTTATAGTATATAGATGGTGCTTCTCTTTGACTTTATCCTCCCTTAATCATATGAAGTCATAAATGTGTTATCTTATGTCTTAATAATGGTGACAGCACTGGTGACCGCTTGGTCTAAACAATTCCAGGCTTCAGTTTTATAATGAGGCCCTGTATACACCCCCTGCATAAGCCTCCAACAATAGTTCTTATGGAGAAGGTAAAGAAATATCTTTGTCTCCTTCCCAAACCACCACTGTGGTTTAGCAATATTCTTTCTTTCTCCTGCCATGATGTCTCACATTCTAGAATCTCAGTGAAAATGGGAGGAAACGTAAGAATATAAATGACCAAATGTGTACATGCTAGTAAAATAATGTTTGTGACTCAAAAATGCTTAAATAAAGTGTTTTTCTTTAAATGTATTATTTGTTTTGCTCAGTTGCATATATTACTTTAAGATTAGGAAGGATCCTGCGTGTATCAATAGGAACAGGTCTGTTTAATGAGCATTCAGAGATAATATAAAAAGAGGACTGAGGCAAACTGCAAAGAAAGTGCTTATCCTTTGTAAATGGAACTCAGTGTTCAGAGCAGCATTTACAGAAGAGATTTAATCAATCAAAATGAAGAACATTGGAGAGAAACCTAGAAACTAACCGGGGGGGGGGGGGCAAGAGAGAGAGGGAGAGTTGCTGTTAGAGACCATTTCACAGAAATATAATGCTGAACTAAAAGAACTGGTTGTATATTTTAGTTTAAAACTGCAAGACCACATTTTTATCTGCCTTATTTTCATGTATATTTAATAATCTGTACTTTATTTAAAAGACTATAGCAGCGGTGGTGCAGCGGTAGCATTGTTGCCGAACAGCAAGAGGTTCTCCTGTTCGTTTCTCAGCTGGAGCACCTACTGTGTGGAGTCTGCATGCCCTCCCCACGGTCAAGTGGCCTTCGAAAGACATACCTTCGTTGAAGGTTGAGTGTTGAGCTAGCACCTCAGCACCGTAAAAATCTACTGCCAATCATTAACGGACCGGAGTTCTGCTGTGGCGACCCCTAACCAGGAAAAGCTGAAAGAAGAATATCACAACTTTATTTTAAAAACTAGTGGTGTCAGCTGCAGTAAGTTTCATCTTTAGTGGAGAATGCAGGAAGTGTTGGCACCACTGTTTATTTCCAAAGTCATGAAACATGTTACTGCCAATCTTAGGAAACCTTCCTCAAAAAGAGAGAAAAAGACAGAGTGAGTCTTGTGGTATATTGGCAAAACTTCTAAACTTCTAAGATGTGCATCTGTGTTTGAATTGATAGGTCAAGATATCACAGTAATGAAGTTGAAGGGATGGTTGCTTTAGCCAATGATTGCTGCTTGGATAGTGCCACCATTAAAACAGCTGACCTAGGAAGGAGACCTGTAGGCATATCTTGCCTATGAAAGGGATGGGACTGACCCAACTGAGCCAGGATCATGTCAGTCCAACTACCTGGGACATCACTGTGACCCTTTGTGGACATGGAGGGAATGACTACCAGGACTATGATAAACTGAAAAAGGCTTTACTTGCCATAGGTGGTTGTACCTTTTGTTGTGTCTTCCGGCTTTTCCCAGTTAGGGGACGGCATAGTGGAACTCCGGTCTGCTAATGATTGGCAGTAGATTTTTACGTGCCGAGTTGCCAGCCCTGATGCACAACCTTCAACGAAGGTACACCCATTCATGCATGTCTCCACACAGAAGACACTCTAGCTGAGAATCGAACAGGACAATGTCTTACTGTGAGGCGACAACGCTGCTGCAGCACCACCACCGCAGTATGACATAAAATCCTAAGTTTAATAGCTGGACATTTATCATAACAAAATTGTAAGGTCATAATTTTGTAACTTAAATTAAATTATTTTACATGGTTATATCCAGAGGTTCAAAATAATAAGAGCAGTTGTATTGATAGTAAATGACAAATTGAAAAGGTCTTTGCCTAATGCTTTAAGGAGCTGGATGTGTCCAACTGACCCTAAAGCCTTTGAAAGTTTTGCTGTGCAGGTAGAATAACTGTTATGCTGCAAAACCCTGCATAAATCCAAGCATAACACAACTTTATTTTAAAAACTAGTGGTGTCAGCTGCAGTAAGTTTCTTCTTTAGTGGAGAATGCAGGAAGTTTTGGCACCACTGTTTATTTCCAAAGTCATGAAACATGTTACTGCCAATCTTAGGAAACCTTCCTCAAAAAGAGAGAAAAAGACAGAGTGAGTCTTGTGGTATACTGGCAAAACTTCTAAACTTCTAAGATATGCATCTGTGTTTGAATTGATAGGTCAAGATATCACAGTAATGAAGTTGAAGGGATGGTTGCTTTAGCCAATGATTGCTGCTTGGATAGTGCCACCATTAAAACAGCTGACCTAGGAAGGAGACCTGTAGGCATATCTTGCCTACGAAAGGGATGGGACTGACCGAACTGAGCCAAGATCATGTCAGTCCAACTACCTGGGGCATCACTGTGACCCTTTGTGGACATGGAGGGAATGACTACCAGGACTATGATAAACTGAAAAAGGCTTTACTTGCCATAGGTGGTTGTACCTTTTGTTGTGTCTTCTGGCTTTTCCCAGTTAGGGGACAGCATAGTGGAGCTCCGGTCTGCTAATGATTGGCAGTAGATTTTTACATGCTGAGTTGCCAGCCCTGATGCACAACCTTCAACGAAGGTACGCCCATTCATGCATGTCTCCACACAGAAGACACTCTAGCTAAACATGGAAAATTGGGTCACATAAGTATAGCTATCATTAGTACAAAATTGGAAAATTGGGTCACATAAGTATAGCTATCATTAGTACAAAATTACTAAAAAAGTGGCCCAAACTTCACCAGACCAATAAAAAATGTATAAATTAACAGGACTTCAACATGAATAAAATACTATTATTTTATTAACACAGCTATACTCTGTCGCATATCATCTACTCAGAGGCAATCTCTGCTTAACATACAAGGCCATGTCAAACCCAGAGCTGTTGGACAAGCTACACTTAAAGAAATCCCAATCCCTCAGAGCTACACGCTCCAGGGATCTAAACCTTGTCATCACAATAAACAAAACATGCTGGAGGGATAGGTTCCTGACCCAGAGACTCCCCAGACTCTGGAATAAATTGCCCATACATGTCAAGCAGAGTGCCTCTTTGGACCTCTTTAAGAGGAACCTTGATGATTGGATGGGAGAAAGGAAATTCACCCCAGGGATCACGTCAGTCACCCTGCTAGACAGAGGTCCAGGAAAGTAAATAATGTGGGAAGAAATAGCCAGGGAATTGTTATGGTTAGGCTTGTATAGGCCCTAGGGCTGATAGCCTAGTACCAACCTATGAACCTATGAACCTATGAACCAGTGTAGTGCTGAAGTAAAACTGGTGTCAAAATATTGGTGTGAAAAATCAACAGCTGTAGGTGTACTCCTTCATAAACATGGAAAATTGGGTCACATAAGTATAGCTATCATTAGTACAAAATTACTAAAAAAGTGGTCCAAACTTCACCAGATCAATAAAAAATGTATAAATTAACAGGACTTCAATGTGAATAACATACTATTATTTTATTAACACATACATAAGCACTTTCATCTCTCATGGAGACTTCTTCAGATAAAATACACTCAGATTCATCATCTTATTTATAAACTAGCTGAAGTTTATCAACCAATCATGAAATGCTAGTAACTAAAAAAATCCCTGTGTTAAAGGTATACAAAGCACCTATTCCAGTCACAAGTACTTACAAAAACATTTTTCAAAATAGAATGAGCTATAAAAAGTATATAAGGATACATAAAATTCATGTTAAATTCCTTTAAAATTTATGTTAGCAAATCTGCTTTTTCACTTAGTATGGGTTTGAGAGATACTTGGTCATTCAAACCTGAGGGGATGATGCATTTAATTGCAACTGACAGACAAGTTCTCTTTTTAATAAATGTCTTTGCCAATCACCAACCCTGGAATGAATCTGCACTTTTTCCAGTATACCAAAGCTAAACTTAACAACATTAGTTAATGCATTGTACAGACACTCTGTTGTGTGTAGTAATTTTGTTGAGTTTAGATTTGGTATACGGGAAAAAGTGCAGATTCATTCCAGGGGATAAGATGAACATCCAGTATCTCAAACGCAATCTGAGTGAAAGAACCATGGTCTAAAAGTACTGATAAAGGTTTAATAAAAAAAGCAAGGAATATCTGTAAAAATGTACTTTTTATTTATTATTCTTTTTTCTATTATATTTTTTTTTTGTTTTTTGTGGCTGGAATAGGTGCTTTGTGTTTTTTTTAACCACCTTTAATTTTTAATTTTTTTAATTTAGGCATTTTCATGATTGATCAACTTTGATTGAGCTGGTTTAAGATGATAAATATATGATTGATAATGAAGATTTGGATGAGAGATGAAATGAAAACTAAGGTGTGTTTAAGAAAATAATAATATTTATTTATTGTTGTTGTCGATCGATTTTTCTATCATCAGTACAACATTGGTCTAAGTCTGTGATCTATGAAAACTATAAGTTCTGAAAATCATGTTACTAGTGATTGATGTAACACACCCAGAGTGTGATAAATTCTCTTTACATTGACTGAGACTGCATTATGTTATTGTGCAACTGAGAAGTTAATTATGTGAAATGTCTTAATATATGGCAGAAAACTAGAAGGACTGTTAAACTGTAACAGCATGTTAACATTTACAAAAAAAAAACATTATGTATGTAAGAGGAAAACTATCAAAGCACGAGTGACATGTTCATAGTGATAAGAAATAATATCTTATTTCTCAGACAGCTGTAAAACTGAATTTTACAAAGTAGTCTATCCAATTGCTATTGTTCCCAATTTAACATCATGATGATACTGAAAAATGTATATCATTTTAGACAGTTGTGGAGGCAATAGTAAGAAAGTATATCCTTTGACATACCAACTTATCAATTTGGGGAGGAGGAGTAGCAGATGAATAAGCCTACAGATATGTCTCTGCATAACCCAGAAAAGAGGGACCAACCACTAATAACACATGTTGGAATCCATACATCCAACAAAAATCAAGACATGCTGATAGAAAGCCATAAACGTACAAAGATTTAGTGAGGAATACAAAGATTGGAAAAACCTATGCCACTTAATGAGATATTTAAGAACACATTTCTGACAGAAACAAAGGAAGGGACATAGAAACTAAAATATCACAACTTGAAAGCATTTCACACTAGGGAGTACATGTGTCATTGTAGCCCAAAATATTGAAAAGCAGGGAGTTAAAATGAGTACTAGAACTGAAGAGAAGGGAACAATCATTGAAGACATAAAGTTAGCATGGATTAAGGAAGTTTGAAAAATGTATCACTTGAGCCAAATTCTTAGCATTCTATAAAGCTAAAGCAGAACCCTGCAGAAGTAAAGAACTCTAAGCAGAAAATGGCTGGTGAGAAGAAATGTATCAGTAACACAGATTTCAACAAGGTAGTTACTGATAGAAACACAACTTTTGTTTGGACTTCTAAGTCCACTTCTATCAGTGTAAGATAGAAACTTTAGAAAAGGAAGTATTTAGGCAAGATATATCTGAAAGGAAAACAATGTAAAACTGAAGATAAACAATCCTTTGCAGAAAGAATGCAATCTGGACAATGGAAAGAAATTGAGATGGTGGTGTTCAGTCCCTCTGGGTGAGCTATGCACAAAAGCAAGGACATGAAGAATGCAGTGCATACTTAATGGGACAAAATAACATTGGAAAGAGCTCTGTTGATATTCCTACTAAGCCAAAATACAAGAACTTTAAGCAAAACGAAGATGGTTATTTGCATCAAGTTCATACAGAAAGAAAACAAGAAAAAAATAAATATGGCAGATATATCAATTGTCACTAAAGAATACTGATGCAAGTTGTCTTTTTAAGGAGAAGAGTTAGACTCTGATACCCCAGAGCTTATATTGGAAGGGGAAGAAGCAGTGATTTTTACCATATCACGGATTGACCTTGGGGATCCCTAGAGTTTACTGACTATCAGATAAGACAGTTAATTTTTAAAAAGGCACAATGGGAAGATGACACTTAGAGCAAGGGAAAATATAACTACAGCTGTAAGGAGAGAAAATCAAGTAAGATGTTCCTTACTGCCTATCGCTTGAGATATAAAATAACTTGCTAAATAAAGTTTATAAGGATACAGAGGAGATAGTATGCCAACTGTTGGCGCCTTTGGGAACCCTATTGATGGGATTAGCATATAGTCATGTTCTAGGGGGATAAACAGAAAATGGAATGAATGAGATTAAAACATGGTTCCTTGCAAGGTTTTCCTGGCCCAGAAAAATAAAAGTAAATTAGAACATTTTTGATGGATGTCTTGAATGTCAGAAAATAGTACCTCATCCAGGTTTACAAATTATTTTATTCCAATATCTATCATGCAGACACCATTGAAACATGTTGCAATGGACTTTGTGGGGAATCTGTTTGAATCCATCAATGTATTTCAGTATATTTATGTTATGTTGCACTGTGCATCTAAATACAACTCCAACCCATTACATAAATTTATCCCATTGCTAAATCTGGAAACTGCGCTAATCCAGGGAGCAAGACATATTATGTTCCAGCCTAGAGATACCAAAGAAAATACTTACTGATCAGTGGAGCTCCTTTTCATCCATAATAATGTCTCAGCTTTGCAGATTAGGTAAAGTTAAGCAACTGAAGTCCTTACTATACTATCCACCAGATGTATGAACTGGTGGAATGTTTAACCAAACACTGTTGTCCATGTTAAGAAAGATTGCTGATTATGATGGCAAAACCCGGGACTTGTTAATACCATATATCCTATTTGTCATTTGGAAAGTGCCACAATCCTCCAGCAAGTTCAGTCCTTCTGAATTATTATATGTTCATAGGTAAGAAGTAAGCTAAATGCCACTGCTGGCCATTTTACGCCTAGCCAATTTCCCTTTTTGTGCTCAAATTAACTTGCCCTATTTGAATATAGGTTTGCCTTACCCATCCCATGGTCGATAATTATATATTACCCCTAATGAGAATAACTGCAATCATGCCATAGATAATTTGAGGAGATCTATGCATGGGATAAAGCATTTAGGAACTGCTTCTGTCCATTAGCAGTACAGGGGGCAGTCCTGTGGTAATTTTTTTTGTTTCCCATCCATAACTCTATGCTGTACTTGAATATTGACAGGGATGCACTTTGTTTTATGTGGATGAGTGGTCTGTTCCAGAGCAGCAGTATCCTCTGTGAGATATACCTGTCCCTCCAGACCATTCTGTTGGTGTTGTTGAAACAGAAGCACTTTCTAATAACAATAAACACATGGTCAAAAGTTATGGTATTGCCCACATAAGTTCCCAAATCCCTGATGACTGGGTCATATCTTAGGGGCGTATTGTCAATGTGAAAATCCCCTAGGGTAGATGACTTCCCAAAGGATACAATAGGATTTTTTGGCATATAGTTTTAGTCCATGACTTTGGCACAAGTTATTTATTTGGGACAAACCTTCCTGCAAAATGACTAAGTCATTTGGGGAGTCAGTGACTGCTCCTAGCCTGCAGTCATCTGCAAACATAGTCAGACAGAGCTGTTTGGTATTGTATAGCAAGAAACCTCATGGATTATTAGGCATTGCAAAAGAAACTTGGGAAGAAGAGAAATCCTCATAGTTTAGAACACTATAACTACTTGCAAAACAGGCTGAAATTAATGCTTCTCAAAGTACAGGAAAAGAGTTCAAGCTGACTGTCAGAAATTTATTTTCTTTATTATTTTTTCAGCCCATTTCTTTTACTATTATATGCAACAGTGCAACAGGCTTCACCCAACCCACTGACAAGGTATGTCAGCCCCTCAAAGGTGCTAGCAGCAGCAGTAGCACCACCACCACCACCAAAAGCAATGCCCAACACATCTGTGCCCCGTCCTACTACAGTTGCCTCCATACCTTCTGCCCTGCCTGCACCTTGAGTTAGTGGTGAATAAAGGAAATGTAAAAACTGGAGAATTAAAGTTGGTGATTAGGTGCTTGTTTTTGGTTAACTCAGAAGAGAATAACCTTTTGGCTAAATGACAGGGTCCTTTAGAAATAATGAAGAAAATAGATAAAGTAAACTACAGAATAAGACAGACACAGACAGGTTAACAGAAAAGCAGAACATATATACCATATCAAAGCTCTGAAACTATGGAAGCAAGTATAAACTTCAGCAGTTAGCTTAACACTTGACAGTAGTGAATTTGATAAAGAAAGGGAGCTAATTCATAGGCCTGCAGACAGATACACTGTCCATGCCACAGAAACAAGAAATAAAAGATTTATCTTAAGTTGTGTGTTTTCAAAACTGCCCATTAGAAGAAATTTAATTCAAAACTATATTGATACTAGTCCGAGAGGGGGGGGGCTAAAATAAAGCAATGTAGAATAGCAGAATCACAAAGGCAGACAGCGCATGATGAAATACTTAACAATGGTTTTGACTGAAGAAACTGACAGTGAATGGAAGAATCACACAATATCAGCCCAAAACATGAGGGAACTATACAGTTCTGTAGTAAATTCAGGAGACTGAATGGCATCTCCAAATTTGATAAGTTGCCCTCATGCTTAGGGTAGATGAGCTAATAAAATAAGAAAAACAAGAATCTTGTCTATGAGTGATCTGATGAAAGGTTACTGGCAAATTTACTTAACATTTGAAGCCAGATAGAAAACAACCTTTTCTACCTAATGACTTTCTTCAGTGTATATATTCTTCTCTTTGGGTTGCATGGCAGCTCACCACCCACCTGTAAATCACTCATGGGTCAGGTTTAATAACGTCATAATTTGTATGCTGCTTCTTATATGGATGATGTTCACTGCAAAGACAGTCATTCCCATTTGGTTGAAGTTTAGACCGTCTTAGCTGCATTAAGAGAGAGACAAAGCTAACTCTTGTATATAAAAGCAGACTGGGTATGACTGACTTTATATATCTGGGATATGTGATAGGCTGAGGAATGGTCAGACCCCAAAAGTAAATGCTGGAGGTTGTGTGGGGCTGGTCTATTCCAAGTACTGAAAAATACACAAGGGGGCTCCTAGGGTCGGTCACATACTATAGGAAATTTGTGCCTCACTTTGCATGTTTGTACATCTGTATCGACTTAGTGTGTGTGCGTGTGCGTGTGTGTGTGTGTGTGTGTGTGTGTGTGTGTGTGCGTGTGTGTGTGTGTGTGTGTGTGTGCGTGTGTGTGTGTGTGTTTCTGTTTTCCCCCCTTGTAATGCAACACTTGCTGAAGATGGCTGGAATCTCCTTCCTGACTTTTTATAGTTTGTTATATCTTTCTATACTGCTTCCAGTTCTGGGCACTTACATACATGTATTATGCTTATTTATTTATCTATTTACTTACTATTTGTTTACCAGGTGTGTGGGCTAGTAAATTGTGTGTATACATGTGTGTGTGCATGTGTTTGGGTGTATTCTGATGCAATGACAGGGTATTTTTTCTGCTTAACACAACTGTATTTGTTTAATAGTACTCATAATCAAAATTATTCAGTTTCCTTTAATTGAGCTTCCTTCAAGAAGTTGTGCAAGCCACTGACACATCAGTCCCAAATGATAGTAAGAAGCAAATGACACAAGTACATTTCAGTATACAGACTCCATCAATTACTTCTGTCATTCGTTTCCTTTGTATCTTCATTCCCGTTTGGTTGAAGTTTAGACTGTCTTAGATGCATTAAGAGAGAGAGACAAAGCTAACTCTTAACATTTCTAAAAGCAAACTGGGTACGACTAACTTTATATACTTGGGATATGTGATAAGCTGAGGAATGGTCAGACCCCAAAAGTAAAAGCTAGAGGCTGTGCGGGACTGGCCTATTCCAAGTACTGAAAAACAAACGAGGGTGTCCGTAAGGTTGGTCACATACTATAGGAAATGTGTGCCTCACTTTGCATGTTTGTACATCTGCATCTACTGAGTGTGTGACAGTTTTCAGTTTTCAAGTTTAATTTTCATTTTTGGATGTGTAAAGAATGCATATTTTTCTCTTGCTGATGCAGAGATTCTGAGTTCCTTTTTCACTTTTATCAATATTGCCTTTAAATCTGTTTTGTTTCAGTGCTTGCAAATGGCTTAGCATCAGACAATGTGATATCCTCATATAATATCACCAGACCGATAGCTAAGTCCATGTTCTTTTTTCTGTTCTCCCACAAATTTCCAGATGTATGCCATTAGCATGTTTAGAGTTTATTTTATGTTTAGTAAGGTAGTAATGTGAATGAAAGTTTCATTAGCAGGGTAACAACACTGATGCATAATCTTCTCTGCAAGATGTACTTAAAGCAGTGTGGGGTGGTATTACTTGTGAAATTAATTTGCAGCGCCATTATCTGAGGACAGATGTTATGTTTACTCAACTCAGAAGAGGTTTTGCTACTAGTTTTCTTCTCTGTCGATATATGCCTCAGCTTCATAATTAGTAGACAAGTCTGCAACTATTGTAAAATAAATTTCAGCACATTATTTTATGTTACTGTCTCACCTTCTTTTGTAATATATGACAAATACGGTAGTAGCAAAAGACTGGAAAGCAACACTTTAGAATAACAAAGGTATCTTATGTCATAGCAATTAAAAATGTCACCATTGCATTTTGCTAAACAGCCCAAAACCATTGCATGCTCCATTTAATTATGGCTTATTAACCTTAGTTGAACAAATGTAGTTTAAAACATATCAGTAGTTGCATTTTGTCAAAGGAGCTAACTTTACTGGAGCACAGACAGCAAGCTTGAAAGGTCCTTTTGTGTTTTTCATTCGCTGACAGGTAAATTTGGCATTGGGGTGACATTGGCTGATCCATAATGTTCTTTAATCTTTCAAGGCTCTTGTTTTGTGTTTTTTAACTTCATTTCCTTGATACTCTCTTTGATGGCATCTATATTAAAGGAATGATTGCTCAAGAATGTACATCTGTAGTTTAATAGTACCATATTGCCAGAGTATTTCCTTTCACCACTGAATGTAATAACTTACTCAGATGCTTGTGGTTATGATAACTGTAAATTCAGCCTGCTTGACACCAGACATATTTAATTCATTGGTATCCAAGTGCATCACCAACATAGTGACCTTGAAGGCAGTGACATCACTGGAAATCATGACCTGCTATTCCTTATTGAGAGTACATTTTCTTGTCATGTTACTGTCAAATAGACGGCTGTGCTGAAGATGTAGTGTGTGATAATGCAGCAGCTAATATCAGTGGGCAGCCTCTGTGCTGCGCTGTACTATCATTACAATAATGTCTCCTAAGTCATTTTCAGAAGAGAATGTTTGCAGTGCAGTTATTTATTATACAGGTTCCCAAACATTGGTCTTGGCTTGTATTACTTTCTAGATTCCACATTTGAAGACACAAATCATTTAAAGTTTTCTATTACCTTTTTCCCTTTAAATCTTTTTTGAATTCACATGGCATATCATTATTTCTTACCATCTGTGTAATATAAGGGGCTACTATGCTTTGAAAACCCATTAAGCAACCTACAACGTGAGCATACATTCTGAAAGTGGTAAATATGAAAAAAATGAATATAGGTGGGTAGACAGACTGACAGATAAATAGATAGTTAGCTAGATAGCTAGATAGATCAGTTGGTGTAGATATGTATACATCACTATATATGTATAGCTGTAGCTATATTCATATGTATGTATATATATAATATATATATATATATATATATATATATATATATATATATATATATATATATATATATGTTATAGGTCTATGTCAGATGATCGAGTTTTCAGAAACTTGAAATTCATACAGTTGAGACCATATGATCAACTTCTGAAAACTCGAACATCAAAAAAAAAAAAAAAACACAAAAATCTTCCTTTTTTACATTTTTGCAGGGCTGAGCCCCCCATACCCCTCTGCAAATTAAATATTAGGATCATAGGGACATGTGCAGTTACTAGGCTAATTGCCTTAGGGCCCTTACAAGCCTTGCCAAGCTCTACCCTTATTTCCATGATCAGCACCTATTGTCCCTGTCCAAGAGAGATACAGGTGGAACCCCCAGGGTAAATTTATGGCTACCTATCCAGTCGTCCAGATTGCATTTGAAGAGGGCCAATGAGGTTCTCTGTTTGACATGAAGTGATTTGACATGAACTCTGTTCCAAAGATGTGGTAACCTCTGGGAGACAAATCTATCCCTCCATCACGTTCTATTAATGTCACATATCAGGTTAAGGTCTTTAGAGTGAGTAACCCATGTACCATTTAATTTACAGAGCTGCAGCATTTCCAATAAAACAGGGTTAGCGATTGCACTGTATACAAGACTGAAATCACCTCTGAGTAGTCTGTATGAAGCAGAATAAAGTGACAGTGATTTTAGATGATCCACATAGGACATATGCTGATGACCTAGAATGTTGCTTGTGAGGAAACTTTGTGGTCACTCCAATTGCTTCAGGTGCGTGGAAAGTTATGTATCAAAAGGGGCATTGTACTCAATTATTGACCTAATGATGGAAGAGTAAAGGGAGGTTATAACTTCTCTTTTGCCGGAGGCAATGCCCTTACTTATGAGATGAGCAATATAGAATGCCCTTCTTATCGCTGTGGAGATATGGTGGTTTAAGGTAAGGCTGCTATCAACCTGTGTGCCCAGGTGTCTCACCACTGACTGAATACTTAAGGTATTGCTATTGATGCGGTAGTTAGCAGGAACATTGCCCTTAATGAGAGGAATGAAAATACATTTTTTTGCATTGAGTTTAAGGCCATGACTTTGGCACTAATCATTTGTTTGTGTAAGACCCTTTTGTAGGATGTTGACATCATTTGGAGGTTCAATGACCGCTTCCAGTTTGCAGTCATCAGCAACCTTTGTTAGCCACAGACCTTTAGTTTTTGCTTGTACTTCGGAGAAATAGATTCCAAACAGTAGAGGTCCCAGGACTGATCCCTGTGGAAAACCACTGGACACAGGTCTGCTGTTGGAGCTATATTCCCATATTTTGACTATATGGTTTCTATCAGTGAGCCAGTTAGCAACCCATCTAATGATATGAGGGTTAATACATAACTGGGTGACTTTGTCATTGATGCCTGAGTGAGGGATAGTGTCAAATGCCTTGGCTAAGTCTAGGTAGGCTGTATGCAAAGATTTCCCCTCATCCAGGGCCTTGGTGACTGTCTTGAAGAAGTCCACCAGGTATAACAGGCATAATCTCTCTTTGACATATCCAAATTGAGTAGAGTAAAGTGTTTGGAAATGACATATATCTTTGTTGATAAGATCCATGATGACTCACAGATAAGATAAAGTCAAGCTAATAGGTTTATAGTTCCGGGGGTCAGTGGAAGCACCACTTTTGCACAATGGAATAACAGTGGCCATTTTACATTCAGCTAGGATGAAGCCGGTGATTAGGCTATGACTGAAAAGAGTATCCATTGGTGTTGCTAAGTCTTGATGGAGCCCAAGTAGGATGCAGCCTGGGATGTTATCAGGTCCCATAGATGCTGTGTTCCAGGCCTAAGAAATGGCATTAATGACCTGCTCATTAGAGATACAAGGTAGGGGACAGGTGGTGGTGATGTCATGAGGTATGTGTGGTGGGGACAGGGGAGTAAAGTTTTAACAGAACCTGTTGGCCAATAGGTTAACTATAACAGGAAAGCAGAAACAAGCTGGACAAAAATGGCACGGAGTATTTTATTTAAAGTAAGCGCTTTCAGCTAAGCAAATGCCCAGCCTTCATCAGACATAATTCACTTAACACAGCTCTATTTTTATATAAAAACACTACATCCACAAGTGGCTAATAAGCCAATCACAATGATGAATTAATGAAAATTGTAACCCCGATACACACCTGATTGTATAAAAAAATTTCTTCATCTTTCAAGCCAATGTATAACATATGTTAACTCACTAAACAACTGATCATCTTATAAAATATATAATAGTAAAAAACAAGTTACAAACAAAAATAAAAAAGAGAAAACATAATTAGAAAAGTAAAAAGTAAAAAAACGGAATGCTTAAAGGTTTTAACAATAATGGCTAAACTGTTTAAAGAGAGGATATCTCACATTCATATTACTAATAGTTATTATAACAAATAACATTTATCTAAGAAGAGCTTTAAGTTTAAGAATACACTTAATGGAGGCAAAATCATTCAAACCTGGAGGGAGATGTGCACATGTTCTAATCTGCCAGAATAATTCTTGCTCTTCTAAATGCAACTGCCAGGGCCCTCCCCTTATGTCATTTTTAATCTGATACACTACACTAAATACAAAGCAGTGATCAGGGAACTCTGAAATATGCCTGGCAAGTGCATTTGTGAGGTCCTTCCTACCTATGGCATACAGATGTTCGTAAATTCTTTTCCTTATTTTTCTCTCAGTTTTGCCTATATAAAAGGAAGGACATTTCTCACATAGAGCCACATATATAACTCCCTTGGTATCACAATTGTAGTTTCCCTTGATAAAATAGTTTTTCTTGTTGATACGCACTTTGTTATCATGATGAATAAACTTACATTGTGGGCACATACCACATTTTCGCATGCCCATTATTTTATCTTTGGGTTTATCTGTGGCCATTTCAACAAGATTTTTAAGATTAATACCCCTTTGATATGTAAATTTTGGGTATGTACCAAGAACCTTAACAAGAGCTCTGTCTTCAAGTATAATGCTCCAATTTTTAGCTACTACTTCCCTAATAACTTTATAGTCCACACTATATGTGAACAAAAAGTTAATTCTAGAATGTGCAGGGGAATCCATCTTAATAGTGTCCTTCCCCGATCTACCCATTAGGCCACCATCCAACAGGGGCGTAAAATGTCCATTAGCCCTTTTAACCTGCACTTCCTGCATCATCCCTCTTATAAGACTATCAGGATACCCTCGGCACAGAAACATTTTACTAATATTGTCACATTCCTCCATGAAATCAGTGTCATCTGAAATCATTCTAGCAGCCCTGACAAGTTGCCCTTTCACTACACTCCTTTTTTGGTGGAAGGGGTGACAACTAGAAAAATGGAGATAACTATTTGAGTGGGTTGGCTTTCTGTAAATTAAAGATTTAAATTTGTTATTAATTTTATCTTTACAGATTTTTACATCCAAAAAATTCATTTCGTCCACTCCAATAGAATACGTGAATTCTAGAAAATCAGTCATTCCAGAGATGTTGTCTATGAACTCTGGAATAAGGTTTTGTGGGCCCTTCCAAATGAAGCACATGTCATCTTGGTATCTAGTATACCAAGTGACATGTTGCTGATACAGTTCACTATTGAATAGCCAGTTACATTCCCAAAAGGCCATAACACTGTTAGCAAAACTACACCCACAGGGAGACCCCATAGCAATCCCTATGTTTTGGAGAAAAAACTGGTCCTTGAACACCAGAAAATTGTTTGAAAGCACCAAATCCAATAACGTCTCCACTATGTACATATGTACATTGGTAGCCTTTTTAGTCAGCATAAAATTTCTTGTCCAGTCAATATCTAGTTGGTGAGGTATGACTGTATAAAGATCTTTAACATCTACAACCAGAAAGACCACATCTGAATGATATTCAATTTTGTTAAAGTTCTCCAAAAAAAGCCCAGGAATCTTTGCAAATCTGTGGTTCCCCCTGGATGTATGGTTTAAGGATGCCATCAATATACTTGGCACAAGCATAAGTAATAGAACCCCGTCCATCAACTATGGGCCTTAATGGGGGATCTATTAGGTTTTTATGAATTTTAGGTGTGCCAAAAATAGTAGGAACCTTTGGTGCTGGCATGGATAAATAGTGAAAGATGTTACAATCAATACTACCTTCTAAGAAAAGCTCATCCAAAACTCCCCTGATTTTCTTATAAGCTAGATGCACTTCATTCAAACTAGATCTCAAATATGTGTCAGACTGTAGATGAATTAACATTTTATTTTCATAAAGGTATTCATCCATAAAAAACAGACCCCCTCTCTTATCTGGTTTCATGACTCTAACTTTGCATTCATTAAGAAGTGAAATAAAATCCAATTCATATTTAGATATGTTACTTCTCATTCCTAAAATCATGTATGTTGTTGTTGAGTCTAGCCCTAAAATCAATGTCACATATCTTTTCAAAAGTATTCAACCCACCATGGAGAGGTGGATTGAACACGCTTGACACTCTAAAGGAATTAAGGAGTGCAGGTGTGTTCCCTAAAGAAACCGCCAAATTCAGCTTCCGGACGTACAGTTTAAAATCTATAAGTGTTTTTACAAGGTCACTCCTTTTATCTAGAATGAACGACAATCCTTTTGAAAAAAAGTCAATTGGGGTTGCTCAACGGTTAACACGGTATAGTTATATATCTTAAAGTCACTATATTGGGTTGTAAGAATCTCAGGTCCTGTCTCTTTTCTCTTTCTCTGTGGTTGTCCCCTGTTGTTCAATCTGACATTGCTGTTGTCCTGTGTATTCCTGTCCCTGGGAAAAACCTGCTCATTGTCAATATGAGCAAGTTCTTGATTTTGATTTTGACCATGTCCATTGATATTATTGTTATTATTTTGGCCCCTGATATGTTCACTTCTATGAACAGGTGTTTGTTCATGGTTAGTATTATTAATATCAGATGTAGAAGCTATTTTAGCCACATCACCACCCTTAGGTAAATTCTGTCCTACCAAAGGGGGAGGGGGGTAAGCCTTGTTGTTTGCATAATCTGAAATATCTCTGTCCATTTTATGTTTTTTATTAAGAACAAGTTTGGAAATAGAAGCTTCAATACTTGAGAAAATTCTCAAATAGTCATATTTATATCTCAAAAAGTCATTATCTTGTACCAAACTAGACTCCAAAACTTCAAGTTCCTCCTTCAGGTCAGTAATCTCTGCTCCATAAAAATTAATTAATGACAGCAGAAATTCAAAACCCTGTTTATCAAAAAGGGTTAACAGTTCTTGATGATATATAGAATTACTAAGCAATCCTGCAGGATAACGCCACTGCCGTAAACCCTTGGAACTACTTTCTTTGTGATGCATTCCTGCAGATAGGCAACTTCCAGTTGCAATTTCTAACAACGAAAAAGTTTATGGTCAAAAGAATTTAGTCTATCAACAAAATTACTCACCGATCACTCACTGCTCATGGCTCTCACCTCTGAATCCTTAGATGTTTCGAAAAAGTCTTTTTTGCCCAAAAAGTTAGCCACTGAAGGTAAAGCAGCTCCATTATTAACTCTATTAGCATTTTCCACTAATTCATTCATTTGAACATTCATAACCTCTCCACTACGCCTCCTAATGTTAACACTAGTGTTTGTCTGCCCAGAAGACACGTTAGCGTTGTTTACCAATTGGGAAGTAGGTTGATTCACCAAACGCACAGCAGGTAAACTGGTCGTTTCAGTATTTCCTCTGGAACCCACTACTGTGTCAAAATGGTTCCTCTGAGTTCCTCCATGCCAGCACCAAAGGTTCCTACTATTTTTGGCACACCTAAAATTCATAAAAACCTAATAGATCCCCCATTAAGGCCCATAGCTGATGGACGGGGTTCTATTACTTATGCTTGTGCCAGTTATATTGATGGCATCCTTAAACCATACATCCAGGGGGAACCACAGATTTGCAAAGATTCCTGGGATTTTTTGGAGAACTTTAGCAAAATTGAATATCATTCAGATGTGGTCTTTCTGGTTGTAGATGTTAAAGATCTTTATACAGTCATACCTCACCAACTAGGTATTGACTGGACAAGAAATTTTATGCTGACTAAAAAGGCTACCAATGTACAGATGTACATAGTGGAGACGTTATTGGATTTGGTGCTTTCAAACAATTTTCTGGTGTTCGAGGACCAGTTTTTTCTCCAAAACATAGGGATTGCTATGGGGTCTCCCTGTGGGTGTAGTTTTGCTAACAGCATTATGGCCTTTTGGGAACGTAACTGGCTGTTCAATAGTGAACTGTATCAGCAACATGTCACTTGGTATACTAGATACCAAGATGACATGTGCTTCATTTGGAAGGGCCCGCAAAACCTTATTCCAGAGTTCATAGACAACATCTCTGGAATGACTGATTTTCTAGAATTCACGTATTCTATTGGAGTGGACAAAATGAATTTTTTGGATGTAAAAATCTGTAAAGATAAAATTAATAACAAATTTAAATCTTTAATTTACAGAAAGCCAACTCACTCAAATAGTTATCTCCATTTTTCTAGTTGTCACCCCTTCCACCAAAAAAGGAGTGTAGTGAAAGGGCAACTTCAGTGCTGCTAGAATGATTTCAGATGACACTGATTTCATGGAGGAATGTGACAATATTAGTAAAATGTTTCTGTGCCGAGGGTATCCTGATAGTTTTATAAGAGGGATGATGCATGAAGTGCAGGTTAAAATGGCTAATGGACATTTTACGACCCTGTTGGATGATGGCCTAATGGGTAGATCGGGGAAGGACACTATTAAGATGGATTCCCCTGCACATTCTAGAATTAACTTTTTGTTCACATATAGTGTGGACTATAAAGTTATTAGGGAAGTAGTAGCTAAAAATTGGAGCATTATACTTGAAGACAGAGCTCTTGTTAAGGTTCTTGGTACTTACCCAAAATTTACATATCGAAGGGGTATTAATCTTAAAAATCTTGTTAAAATGGCCACAGATAAACCCAAAGATAAAATAATGGGCATGCGAAAATGTGGTATGTGCCCACAATGTAAGTTTATTCATCAAGATAACAAAGTGCATATCAACAAGAAAAACTATTTTATCAAGGGAAACTACAATTGTGATACCAAGGGAGTTATATATGTGGCTCTATGTGAGAAATGTCCTTCCTTCTATATAGGCAAAACTGAGAGAAAAATAAAGAAAAGAATTTATGAACATCTGTATGCCATAGGTAGGAAGGACCTCACAAATGCACTTGCCAGGCATATTTCAGAGTTCCCTGATCACTGCTTTGTATTTAGTGTAGTGTATCAGATTAAAAATGACATAAGGGGAGGGCCCTGACAGTTGCATTTAGAAGAGCAAGAATTATTCTGGCAGATTAGAACATGTGCACATCTTCCTCCAGGTTTGAATGATTTTGCCTCCATTAAGTGTATTCTTAAACTTAAAGCTCTCCTTACATAAATGTTATTTGTTATAATAACTATTAGTAATATAAACGTGAGATATCCTCTCTTTAAACAGTTTAGCCATTATTGTTAAAACCTTTAAGCATTCCGGATTTTTACTTTTTACTTTTCTAATTATGTTTTCTCTTTTTTATTTTTGTTTGTAACTTGTTTGTTACTATTATATATTTTATAAGATGATCAGTTGTTTAGTGAGTTAACATATGTTATACATTGGCTTGAAAGATGAAGAAATGTTTTTACACAATCAGGTGTGTATCGGGGTTACAATTTTCATTAATTCATCATTGTGATTGGCTTATTAGCCACTTGTGGATATAGTGTTTTTATATAAAAATAGAGCTGTGTTAAGTGAATTATGTCTGATGAAGTCTGGGCATTTGCTTAGCTGAAAGCGCTTACTTTAACTAAAATAGTCCGTGCCGTTTTTGTCCAGCTTGTTTCTGCTTTCCTGTTGTTTTTTATCAAGTTTTTTATCAAGTTTTAATAAGTTTTCGTGTTTGCTCAATAGGTTAACTATGTCCACCTCCAACTTCAAGATCATACTAAAGTGAGGAAAAGGGTAAATTTCCCAATCTGCACTGTACCGCGATCTCCATTCAAAACCTACAGGATTTTAAAAACTCGATCAGATATAGTCTCAACCATATGAACTTTGAGTTTTTAAAAACTTGATCAACTGATAGAGACCCATATATATATATATATATATATATATATATATATATATATATATATATATATATATATATATATATATATATATATATATATATATATATATGTGTGTGTGTATGTATATATATATATATATATATATATATATATATATATAGAGAGAGAGAGAGAGAGAGAGAGAGCAGTCTGAATTTATGAAAAAAAATATCAAATGCTTGAAAGAGTAATGACAAAAAGGGCATTCTTTAAAAAAGTAAAAAAGTGGGGGGGGCAAGCTCTTATCATCTTCCCATATCTGAAACAAAAAGGAGAGACAGAGAATATGATAGGGGATAGGTAAGGTGAATAAGCCTTTCCAAACTGGCCCAGAGGAAAATACATCCAGAAGTCAGTTACCTCCATGGCTGATATCGTGGGTGCGATCAAACTAACAGCAAACAATTAGCAAACTAATAAAAAGAAATGGAAAAATGAAACAAAAAGGAAAGACACAGATACAACTGCTGTACAGTTTATGAAAGTATTGCAATGCTGTCAGCAATACACTACATTTAACCTGTTAACGACAGAGTCTCCATGCATCCTCTGGCATGTGATCCTTTTGTCTTAAATACTCTGTAATGCCATCAAGCACAAAACAAACAACAATGAGCACAGCATATCCCCAACATTAGAAAACAATTACATGTACTAGCCCTAGTGTATACTGATAGCGCAAGACAGAATGCTTACAATAAAAACATATCTCTCTCTCTCTCTTCCTCTCTCTGTTTCTCTCTCTCGTTCCCTACTCTCTATTTAAAATTGGCAAAGAAGGTGTGCGTGTGGTGACTCTTCAGATCACTGTACTTATGCTGGCAGTGCTTATCACAGCAGGTGATATCAGTGGCATCACTCACTGCTCTGGTAAGCTGGTGCCATGTATTCACTTTATAAAGGCCTCCCTTATTGTCCTCTTGCAGCTGTTCCTGATGATCTCTGTGCAGAAGGTATAACAAGATTTTCTGCTCACTGTTGCACCAGGTTGGACCTCTATCAGAGTTTAGATCTGCTGAGGCCATAACCACTCTCTATGTCAACTCCAGGAGAATAAATGGCAACCAGGTTACATGACCACATGTCTGAGTTACCATTGTTGTGCCTTGATGGGCAGCACCAATATGAACCCTATCAACAGTAACATGATGCTTGTGGACAGTAGCTTGATGAAAAGTAATAATAGTAATGGCAGATTGCACATGCACATATACTACATACCACACGTGACCTCCCAGCCCATGAATGAGCATAGCACAGACTAAGGACGACAATGACACTAAATTGACTCATTAGCATAATGACATAATAGAAACCCTGGTTTAGCGTGATAAAAGAAGGACAATGATTTTAGAGGAGACCTCATTACAGTGAGCAATGTAGAAAATAAGAATATATGAGATATCAGAGCATTATTATACCACAGAGGTAAATTGACAGCAAACACAATAACTGGTAACGTTCTTCAGCACAACAGTGACTATACAATGGTGCATGGAAGCACTGGATGCTGCCAGATAGCAGTGCAATGTGTGGGAAACCATTTCATGGGTCACAACATAAGATTGACAAGTGGGGGGCTCAATATGACAAGGCACAGGAGATTGCCAGGACAGTGTGCCATCCTGTTAAGGGTGAGCACTTTCAACCTGACTATCTGACAAGCTATGGGGATAGGCAGGATGGATTGCATTCCTGTTGGGAGGGGGACCTCATTCTGCCAAGGTTCATAGAACACAGTCAGGCTATGTCACTATTCTGTTTTGGTGACACCACATTCTGCCATATGTGCACAGATGTCATGCAGTTGTACACTGGATAGTGGGCCTCCAGTATACAGGCAAAGATTGTGCTATCCGCACATGTGAGATGGGTGGCATGTATGACTAACATGCTGACAGATGACACAAATATAGCACAGTGTTAAATCAGTTACATCATATTAATGCACAGAGCCATGGCCTCCATAACATTGAAGGGGGCAATATAGAAGCCATTCTTGTCAGACATAGGCAATCATGTATACATATACATCCACCACTGCAGACCCTCTTCTTGTACTAGTGTTGCAGTCGCCTGTCATAGTGCCTTACCTCACCTGTGCCAGTGATGAGAACTGTGCTCTGCTCATCCATCTGGTGTGTGTAGGTAGAGTAATATCTGGTGTACAGCATGCCCAGTGAGCAAAGTATAATGTCTACCCTGGTTTTATTATGTGTTACTCTAGCCATGGTCTGTAGTTGTGGACCAGATCTGCTTCTTTCTATTGTGTCTTTCTTTGCCTTTGGTAGGGGTATTGCCACAACTATTTATTCCAAATATGTTATAGAATTGCCAGAGGTATGTTATCTGTATGAATTTACAGGTTCCACTGGTAGAGGATCCAGCAATATATATCAGAACATACCTGATGTCAGCAGGTCAACAGTGGCTAATGAAGATGGCACCATGTATCTGATGACACAGTGACAGCACTAACAGTGGAGTACACAGTCACATTTCAAACAGCATGGCATCACTAAAAGTGGAATGCACACTCACAATACAAACAGCATGGAAGCACTAACAGTAGGGTGCATGCTCACATTACAAACAGCATGGCAGCACTAACAGTGGAGTACACACTCACATTACAAACAACAGGGCAGCACCAGCAGTGTAGTGCGCAGTCTAACAGTGGGGTGCACACTCACATTACAAACAGCATGGCAGCACTTACAGTGGAATGCTCACTCACATTACAAACAGCTGAGAAGACTGTGGTGGGTACGGTTTACTATGACTTACCCGAACTGCAGGAAGTTGAATGGCCGATGTGCATAATTAGGATATTTCAAGGGGCAGGAAATTGAACCAAAAGTGGTTGAACGAGGTTAGTCGAGTTGCATGGTGCACTCAACCTTTTGACAAGCGACATACCGAAACTGTAGAGGGAGGTGGTGCGTCAGTGAGGAACAGGGAAGTAGCCCATTTCTTCACTGTAGTGCGATCTCAGAGTTGGTATATTTAATGTGCAGGGGGTGTGGGGGGCGCATCCACCCCATGGGGGTGCAGGTGGGTGTAGCCCTCCTACAAAATAGTAGAGGTGAGCTAATTGCCATGGCTGGAAGAAGGGGATTTCAAAAATAATGAATGCACTGAATCGTGCAAACCATTTTTGACATTCCGCTCTTCCGCACTAATGGAAATCAATGTTATTTCTCGATGTTGTAAATGCTCGATGTTAGGTTATTCAAACTTACCATAGTAAATCAGTGGGTACAATGAATGTCTGAAATTGCCTGTGCTCAGTAAAGTTTGTGGCATCCATGTCATCCCTTTCCCTGTTTCACAGCTATTAACACTACGTATGGCATCAGAGGGCCACACCGCATTCTAGATATGTGCACTAAATATAAGTTAGAGGTATCACTGCTATGGCATCATGATTTTTGAAGACCTGGTGTCATCCATGGCAATAATCAGCAGATGTGCAGGTCAGCGGTTCAGGCACAGACAGCCATTACTTACACCATATCACAGATGTTTCTTAAACATCTTTATTAAATCACATTTTAACAGTGATATAGGCACACATACATTAATCAAAAAGAAAACAAGCTGTATTATCATGTTTTAATAATATAAGACAATATACATAAACATTTTCTTTTTATCAATTATCATCCACTCCATCATTACATAATTTGCTCAATTCCTACCTTCATTTTAACCTCACTCCTTCTGTTGAATATTAATTTGCTTGTATTTTTCCCAGAAGTTCTAGAGATGCTGAGTGCACAATTTAGCCTGCATTGGGATCTGCCACAACAGCAAGGACTGTGGGACATTCTGTGATGACTACAGCTGCATCACCAATGGGGTGCTGGAGTGGACACATTTAATGAGGGCAGTGGTGATCCAACTGGAACCCATTAATGCTTCTATACAGATGTGGCAATCCACCACTGTGGCTATGCCTCAAGCTGACCAAAAAACAGACCTATGAAAACAGAATGCGCTATTCTGTTGATGGCTTCACTGTCCAAATAGTCCATGGCAGCCTTGCCTTTTGAGTGTGAGAGCTCTCATGGACATGGTTTTCACTTTTTGAACTCCATCATGTGCACACCCCATCAGGCAGGCCAATTAGCATCCTGCAGTTTAATGCCATCTTGCTCATCTGTAGTCTCACCATGAAAGATACCACACACACACACACACACACACACACACACCACACACACACACACCTGATGTGATAAATCATCTCATAACACTAAGAGGACATATGGTACATCCAACCAGAGTGTCTTCAATGGAAACCCCGTCCTTTCACTGGAGGTTATGGCCTCTAACTCTACCCAACCTTGTCCATCCACCTGATAACTATTTCATCCACCACCAGTGACTCTCCTCCTGTACTAGTGCTGCTGTCCTTTGTCACTGTGCCTTACCTGACTTGTGCCAGTGATAACTGTACTCTGCTCAGCCATCTGGCACATATAGGTATAGTAATATCTGGTGTACAGCATGGCCAGTCAGCAAACTATAGAGCCTGCTCTGGTTTTATTGCCAGTAAGTTATAATGTCTACTCTGGTTTTATGCAGTGTTAGTCTAGTCATGGCCTATAGTTCATAGGTTCATAGGCATGTACTAGGCTAATGGCCCTGGAGACTTTACAAGCCTAGCCCAAAAAAAAAAAAAATTGCCCAGGCACCATGCCACCTGATGTTAGTTCACAGTGCCCATATCCAGTAGGGTTACTGGAATGATCCCTGGAGTGAACTTTCTGTTACCCGTCCACTCATCAAGATCCCTCTTGAAGAGGGCCAGTAAGGTACTCTGCTTGACATGAATGGGAAGCTTATTCCAGAGTATGGGCAGTCTTTGGGAGATGAGCCTGTCCCTCCAGCATGTTCTGTTAATTGCGGTAATGAGGTTGTGATCTCTGGAGCATGTGGCACGGGGGGATTGGGATTTCTTTAGGTGTAACATTTCAAGTAGGGCTGGGTCGGATATGGCTTTGTAAATCAAGCAGAGATTACCTGTAAGTAGACGATAAGAGACTGAGAACAGCGGAAGTTTCTTGAGTCTGTCCATGCAGGACATGTGTTTAAGGCCTAGGATCCTTTTTCTGAGGTACTTTTGTGGCCTTTCCAGCTATTGTAGATGTCTGGTCAGGTACATGTCAAATGGGGTGTTATATTCAATAACTGGTCTAATGAGGGATAAGTAGAGAGGGATGATGAACTCTTTCTTCCTGGATGCGAAACCTTTAGTTATAAGATGTGCCATGTAAAAGGACCTTCTGAACACAGTGGTAATGTGGTGGTCAAAGGTGAGGTGGCTGTCAACCTGGGTGCCCAGATCTGTGGACCAGATGCTGATTCTTTATGTTGTGTCTTTATTTGTCTTGAAAGGGGTACTGTCCCCACTATTTATTCCAGTGACGCTTCATCTGGCTTCTTTTCTGTTGTCGCCACTTCCATGTCAGATAGTGATACACTGTGTTCCTATATTATGCCTGTTTTTCTATCACTATGTTATGAAACATTTTGAAAATGATTAATATCTTGTTGAAGGTCTCTGATACTTACTGCAATGTGCCATTAACTGTATCCAAGCAATGTAAAGAAGAGTTTGGCACTCTAAACACATGCTCATTGTTTTCATGTGTGGCATCATACAGCATCTCCTCCATCATCTGAGGACTACAGATGGGGTCATTAGCTACAATTCCAAGGTGCTTCCTGCATTACCTGCAACATACAATGCAGGAAGTGATAATGGGTGTTCCCTTCCCAAGTTCATAGGACCTGACTACTGAGGACTCAATGTGTGGCAATATCTGCACAAACTGTCAAGATGACCCTGAGGAAAGTCACCTCACATGAAATATTGATATAGGTTACACATGTGCCGGGTGTGGGAATAGTGGCAACTACCAGCATGTGCTCTTACACATTGTACATAATTCCCTATGCACTTTGCACCACCTGGCAGTTGATGTAGTGGAAGACCTTCCAACTTATATACTGGACAATTTGTGGAGCAGTTGGGACCTTGGCAAGAATATGGTGTACCCCATGTATCTCAGGGAAATGGGATATGTTATAGAATGTCCAAATAGTGGTAGTTCTTTTCTGTACTGTCCATGGAAAATAACTATGCTCTTCCACATTCAAAAGTATCACGTCAAGGACAAAGTGAAAGAGACATAAGGTTGACACCTGAAAAACTCCTAATACATCACATCTCCCATCCTGATAGTTCCATGTATCAAGGACAATTAATACTTCACATCTCCGTAATTTCATGTGAGGACTGCACATATCTTCTACTTCTAGTGTGTTGTCTCTGTCCAAATGATTATGGTCAACAATGTCCTGGTCATGGAGGTGATAGCTTGTAGAATCATCTGTGACACAGTGAGTAATAATGGACAGTATTACAGACAGTAGCTCCAAATGTGGCTATTGACACATTTTGACCAGCTTATTGTCCTTTAACATCATAGTCTGAGTAAAACACCTGTATACTAAATAATGATGGTGTTCACAAAAACTGATCACCATGACTGCTCTGATTTTATACAGTTATGTATTGCACTGCTGTTTCTGATTTTATCTTTTGCATATGTGGTGGCTCTCATTAGCATGTTAGCACTCATTTCCATGTCAGTATTCATTCATTTGCATAAGATGCATACTGCACTATTTTCCCATCTCTCTCTATGCAGCTGCGCAACACAATATTTCCCTTAATGCACTGTGCTATTTGTTTCTGAATACTTCTCCATAATATCTCTGCATCTGTAAAGAACTAAAAGTTAAATATTAAATGTTGATTGTTTTCTTAGAATGAAACATGCTGAAAGGGAGTTATCTGAAAATATATTATGCACAAATATGTTTCAATATCACAGCTATTTAAAAGCAAACTATTATTTACTGCAACAATTATTTAGACTTTGACAGCCAAAATCCTTTTTTTATGAAAAAGAATACAGCCAGAGGATAACTCATCAGATTTTCCAGGATTATAAGTGAAGATGACTGGTTCCTCAAGGAAAGTCTCTTAGGTTTCCTTTGTGCTATTAGGCATTATCCTATGCCTTTGATTAATAACATTTTCACTGAGGTCAATGAATCACGGCAGTCAAAATTTCGACCAATACTTAACTCATTACATCCGAGTGACTCCACCAGGTGCATCTGCAGTTAACTCCTACCCCAAACTATGCTACATACAAGCTTAAAGATTTAATTGTTAAAGCTAACACAATGTCAAACTCAACTGCATTAATATCTGACCCCTGTCTAGTGCAGGTAAATATATATTAACTATTGTTTTTATGATATTAATTTGCATAGATATAATTTTTACATTTTTCTAAATATCTTAACAACCAAGTAACACAGATAGTACTCTTTAGCCTCATATGAAAGCTCTTAGATGAATAAATAGTTATTGAGATATTATAAGTTGTTTACAAAATATTAGAAACTTAATAGTTACTGGGTTTACTGTGACATAATAAAATTTGGTTTAAGGCCTAGAACCTAAAGAATACTACCACAATAAAAATAGTTTGTGCTAAAGAGTTTGCCATTTATACTTCTTTCATAACCTCTATGGTTCCAGAGATATGAACATTTGTTTGAAATGTGAGGATACAATTTAATTCTGTCAAGTCTTAGGCTCCGCCCCCCAGAATTTACAGTACAAACTTCCTGAGCTCCATTGGAGTGAATGAGTTAAATATGGATTACCACAAACACCCAGCCACAATGTTTTTTTGGCCCAAACCCCCATTACAACCAATCAGAATTCTGACTGGTACCAAGCCACCTTCGAAGCCAATCAGAACCACAGTTTGGACCAAACTCTCAGCTTTCCACTCCTCATTTGCTTGAATCACAAGGAAATAAGAAACATTATTTTACAGACATTATTTTGAATAGCAGGGATATTGCCACTATTCTTGGACCAACAATTGCTTTTTCATATAAAAATATATATATCTTCCACTCTGCATCTCTATATCATCATCAATATATCTACCACTCTGCATCTCTCAATATCACTCACCTGCACCTCAAACTCCACCACCTGTCCTCTTATCCTCTCAGTCTTCTTCTCCTCTACCCCACATAACTCTCTCCTCTAACCTATCTTCTTAAATTTATTTTTCTTTTTCAGATTTCAACAGCTTTTCACTACGATCCCTCAGCCCCAAGGGACTATATTTGTCACACTTCGGATCTGCAGTTAATAGAAAGACACCCTACATCAGACATTTGGAACTTTTGGCTCCCAAAAAGTGACCCCATCCACTGAAGTGAAGCAATGTATGTGTCGATAACACAACCTTTTCTGGCTAATACTTATTGTAATATCTGAAATAACTTGTAGCATTGTAATTAACTCGAGCATCAGAACTCACCCACGCTCCTCCCAGCATTTCCACTGAAGTAATTTGCAATTTATTTGACCAACCTTTCCCCTTGAAGTAGCTGCTACCTTCTTTCAACCCCTACTGTACAGCACACTCTCTCTCTTTCTCTCTACCTTGGTTTCTCTCTACCATTAATCTTGCAAACACATTTTCTGTGCTTTCCCTGCTTTTTTTTCATCTGCTCTTTTCACCAAACTCCCCTGGTTGTATAACTTTTTTACCCTTGATACTTACCTCATGCTCTGAAAACTAGTGTCTACCTTCACAGATTGCTTCTTTCTAGGTCCGCTACAGCTCGGGGTGTAGCTCCACTCTGTTTACCCTTCAGGCTCACTCTTCTCCTCTACCCTACTCCCATTCCCAACCACCCCCTCTGTCCTTAAATTTATACCTAAAGGCACCACGCTCCTTTCCTACTTCACCAATCATTTCACATCTCCCACCTTCCTCACCCCACCCGCCACACTAGTCCTACTTTCACTGCCTTCCAATTCACCACAGATCTTAAGACTCTATATTCACTCATAGCTCCCCTACCCTAACATACACTACTCCATTTCCCCTAGTCTCTGTGACCTCCTCCGTATATGCTACATTACTACTACTCCATTCTATCATGCCTTCTCGACCTAGCCTATAATGCCACTGACATCCACAACTATAAAATTAAATACTATTACTCCCCTTAACAAACATGCAATACTCAACCTCCATTTAACCCTTATAGTTACATCAGCCCACTACTATACAACAATTCTAACTCTCTTCTTTACACTTTCAAACATATAAAATCCTGAACCCCTTAGCTGCCCACTTTCAGGTACCATTGTGTAATTGCCAAACTAAAGAACTTACTGCTGCACTCCCTAACATATATTAAATTGCAGGGTGATATCCATCCCAACCCTGGCCACAGTTATGATTTACCTACGGCTCAATAACTCATCCCCAACTCTTTTTTTAATACTCCAAACCAAATTCTGTCTGGATCAAAGTTTCATACCTCTCTACCAATTACTTCCAAATCTTATTTATTAATAACTAACTTTAATCTCAGAAGCCTTGTAAATAAAATTACTGACTTTCATGCTATCCTGGTCTCCTACTCTCCTGACATAACTGTTTTAACATAAACCTGGTTAAAACCACACATCAAAGACTCTGAAATGACTTTCAATAGTTATAACAATATTAGACAAGATAGACTAAATAAAAGAGGTGGAGGTGGAGGTGTAGCTGTTATGTTTAAAGACTCTCTAAAAGTGGAAAAACTAAACTTTATTTCACCAGACACCCCCAATGCCGAAATTCTCATCACTCACCTGCAAATTAAACCTCACAAAGCCATGATTATCATAACTGCCTAACTCCCCCCTGGAAACAATCTTCCCAGCATAGAACTTCTCCACTCTTGGTCTGTATCCACTTTCAGTCAAGAAACTATCATCTTAGGTGACCTTAATCTTGACTGGCTCTCCTGCTCCTCTAACTGCCCTACCAACTTCATCAATCTTTACAATTTCACCCAAATTATAAACTGCCCTACTTGCACTGACAAACATTATATAAAAGAGTCATTACTTGATTGGATATTAACCAACAAGTCAATCCTGGGTTATCAAGCCAGCTGTCTAGCAATCAACCTTAGTGATCATGCCCCTACATTTATACTTAGAAAAATAATTCAAACCCAATCTTACAGTCCCTTCATATTCACCCGTAGTAAGAAAAACTTCTCCCCTGATATATTCAATCTATTACTACAGCTTTGTGATTGGTCATCATTAAAAAACTAAAACTGGACCTTGCTGTAGAATTTTTTATCAACAAATTTCTTGACATCCTAAATAGTCTGCCCCCTACTAGAAAAATAAGCACCAAATCCAAAAGGTTGCCATGGCTTTCTAATGACACTAAATGTCTGATTAAATAAAGGAATAGAGCCAGGGCCCTACACCAATCCATAAAAAACAAAAACAATCTCACCTCTTATCAGCAATTAAGAAAGCAAACTAAGTAAAATATCAACAACAATAAAAAATACTGCTTCCAAACCTATCAACAAAAATTCCTACACAACCCTCAAAAGTTTTGGCAAACTATTAACTACCTCCTCAACCCTGGAAAAACCTCCACCCTCACTCCTTCTACATCCAACACCTCTGAATCCTTAGCCTCACAGATCAACTCTCGCTTTATTAATTCTATCACCTCCCTCCTAGATAACCACCAAAATCTATCATTCACAGTCCCCTCCCCTTCCACTAGCACTACTGACTCTTTCTCATTTAAACCTGTTCAAACTTCTTACATTAAAAAGCTCCTAAGCAAACTAAAACCCTGCTGCCTTGCTGCCGAGCAAATTCTCAATGTATTTCTAAAAATAGCTGCCCCATCCATCTCCTGTCCTATCTCTATCCTAATCAATCGATCTATCTCTGAACAGTATGTATCTCACCTCTGGAAAATCTGTCACATCATTCCCCTCCACAAGGGCAGCCCCTGTAGAGATATCTCTAATTATTGCCCCATTGCCATCCTCCCACTCATAGCTATAATACTAGAGAAATGTATTCACCAACAACTCCTAAATCACCTTACCACTAACACCCTACTATCCTACATCCAGCATACTTTTAGACCTAACCATAGTACTGACACAGCCTTAATATCCTTTAATGACACTATTCATCACGTTAAAAAAATGGACTAGTCTCAGCAATTTTCCTGGCTATGTCAAAAGCATTTGACACCATTTCCCACCAACTACTACTTAAGAAATTTACTACTTAAAATCTCAGTTCATCATCCCTAACATGGTTTCACAGCTACATATCAAACTGTCAACAGGCTACTAAATGGGAGAACAATCTCTCTCCACTACTGCCAATATCCACCGGAGTACCCCAAGGATCCATACTTGGCTTCCTCCTCCTCCTCCTCTTTATCATATTTACCAACAACCTAAATTTAGTAACACAATTTGCCACAATTATACAATATGCAAATGATACATCTTTTATTTGCTCTGCCCCTTCCCCCCAAGAACTTCAAGATAAGACACAAAAATCATTCCAGGAAATTAAAACTTAACTATCTAACCACCAACTCATTCTAAACTCAAATAAGACTAAGTTAATGATTTTTACAAACAAAACTTCCAAGCCCTACTCTCCACCTCTCTTTATTCAATCTGCCAGTGGAACTAAAATTGAACCTATATATCACACCAAATTCCTAGGTGTTACAATAGATGACAGGCTAAAATATGATATACATATTTCCCTAACAATCAAAAAAAACCCATGCCAAACTCGGAATTCTCTGCAGAGCCAGACCTTACCTAATACACCAAGCCAGACTAGCCACACCTAGATCTCAACTTCTATCTACCCTTCTCTACTGTTCACACATTTCACCAACTTGTGCAAAGCTATCCTTAGCAACCTAGAATCCTTCTATAACAAAATTGCAACGTTTGCCAGAAATCACCCCCATAAAGCTCATCATTATTCTGCTCCTCAAAAACTTAGCTGCCTAGAACTTTGCAACCTGTTAACATTAAACCAACTTACCTTCACCCAAAAAATCATTCACAACCCCACTAACTGCCCTGCACTTTCAACCCTGGTCCAACCACATGTCAACAGCAGGACCCTTAGGTCTTCTGACAGGCTACTGCTAAAAATAACCCAGTCTCACAACTGCCATGGTAACTCCATCTATTAAAATAAAATAGCCAAGACCTGGAATGCTCTCCCTCAACACATACAAAACATTCTGAGTTATTCTTCTTTAAAAGAAAAACAAAAGAATATCTCAAAAACAACTGGCTCTGTCCCTGTAGTCCTCCTGGACAATTCCTCTCTCCTAGTACTTCAGAACTCTGTTCATTACCTTTAAACAGCTCCACCTATTTCGCCAATGAGTAGAAATGTTTGGTATGCTCTCCCATAGATTTTTTAAGTACCTCAATAGTCAAATATTTCTGTCTTATGCAATGATCAAATGTCTCTGTATTATGCTATGATCTATGTGGCTATGTAAATTTCTTTGTTAGTTAATTTTGTTAACATATGTTTCTTCGATTTGGTTTCGTCTGATAGTTTTTAAAATACTCAGTTATCAATGTATCTGTACTTGATATGCTATGTCCGCTATTGAAATAATTTACTTTGTTACTTTTGTTAACATATGATTATTAATGTATAATCTATATCTTATTAGTTGTATCTTTCTGCTTGTGGAGCTTTTCTCCCTGGGTCTCCTCTGAAAATGGGCTACTGACCCAGTCGGACACTACCAGGTTAACAAATGTAAATAACTAACTAACTAACTAACTAACTAAATAAACAAATCAAAGTCCATGCAAGCATCCTTTGAGCACTCAGACAAGCCCTTTCTACTGGAACAATCGTGTAATAATGATAAACCTCCAGGCATGTACTCTTGCAGCTTATGTCTGGTTTGTGACTACATACATGTTGGTTCATGATATGTATTCCAACACTGTAATTTTAAGGTTGAGTTCTGAAGATTCTATGATTGTCACAGTTCATATGTAGTTTATACGGGCATCTGTGTAATTTGTGGCAATTTCTATATTGTTAAAACTATATGACAACTTTCAAGCTGTATTAAGGAGCACTGTGCAGGTGTACGTAATGTTGACCATCTAAATGCTTTATGCAAATATAGCTTGTCATGCCCAGGTTTTGCTCATTTTAAATTCTTAGTGTTAGAACAGATAGACTTGCTTTTTGTTGGCATGGACACTTTGCTAGAAGTGTGAGAATTAAAGTGGCAGCTGCTACTTAATGCAGATTCCAAGCCAGGGCTGAATGAGTCTCTTAACATTAAATGTGCTTTAAGATGGCTAAGATAACCTGTTAACCATTACCTATTTCTTCACTTTAGTTTATGTTTGAAGATGTCAGTACATACATTCAAGAATTTTTATTACTTTAACATTTCCACGACTCATTCGTACTTTTGCTACTTTTACATCTTAATTCAGGAAGTCTTTGGTTGCCTTTGGCAGAGTGAGTGAAACTGAAAACACTATTTATTAAACTGCACACCTGTTTTTGACTCATTACAACTATTTTTTTCTTTTCACTAATAAATAACAAAAGAGCTAAACATGGGCTCTATTTTTGTTACTTTCCTTCTTGCATTGTTTTAAAAGTTTTTTCTATATTTAAAAGTAAAGTTTTGAAAAAGCCTGATATATGTCTGACATAAAATTTTGACACATGTAAGTATACCAGACTAAATTTTGTAAGTGACAGTTTGTAGTTTCATTAAGTGTTTTTCTTAGTGTAACCTAGTTCCATGATGTAGATGGATGGAAACCTTACTGTGACCCAGGTAATCAGGATTTGATTAGTAGCCCTTGCACTGGAGGAGCCCAACAAGGAGGAGGAGGATATAAGGGTTGTGCACATTCTGCAATAAATAAACTATATAACAAAAGGAAAAAAAAATGCTGTCCAGGGCCAAGAAGGAGCAGGTGCCCAATTGGAAGCAATTTCTCCTTAGTCTGAACAAGCAAATAAGAGCACTAGTGAAATCTTTTAAAGCCAACTTCGAGTCTAAATTGGCCACATCTACTAGAGACATTCATAAGGTCTTCATATATGTCTGCAATCTCATAGGACGCACCCAGATCTGTTCAGAACTGGTGGTCAGGACACCACATACACAAATGCTGTTGATATAGCCAATCTACTGGCTGACATAGTCAGCAAAAACGTCTCCCCTCTGCCCCCCCATCAGTAAATCAGGACATCCCTAGTACCTGGCTCCCACTCCTTATCTCCAGGGAATGGGTCATCACTGCCCTCTCAAAAATACAGCCTCCATGGGACCTGATAACATCCCAGGCTGCATCCTACATGAACTTGAAGCATCATTATGCGCCCTATTCAGCCAAAGCACCGGCTTTGTCCCAGCTGAGTGGAGGACAGCCACTGTCAACCATTTACACAAAGGTGGAGCATCCAATGATCCAGGAAATTATAGACTCATCAGCCTAACTAGCCTGATCTGCAAGGCCATGGAACAGATTATCATGGACCTCATTAACAGGGACATTGGCAACCTCCAAACATTCGACCCCACACAGTTTGGCTTTGTCAAAGGGAGGTCATGTCTGTTAAATCTAGTCGACTTCTTTAAGACAGTCACCAAAGCCATTGATGAGGGGAAGACGGTGCACACCACCTACCTTGACCTGGCCAAAGCCTTCAACACTATTACCCACTCAGGCATAGAAGATAAATTCTCTCAACTAGGCATCAATCCATATGTTACCTGATGGGTAGCAAACTGACTTACAGATAAAACACACCTAATCAAAATAGGGGAAGCCACCTCAAGCAGTAGACCTGTAACGAGCATGGTACCCCAGGGATTGATCTTGGGGCCTTTGTTATTTGGGATATACTTCTCTGAGGTGCAGGCCAAAACCACCGGGCTATGGCTGACCAATTTTGCAGATGACTGCAAGCTGGGCACAGCCTTCAATTCCCCAAGTGATGTGGATGCCCTCCAAGAGGGTCTCTCCCAAACAAATGACTGGTGCCAGAAACATGGCTTCAAGTTGAATGCCAAAAAATGCATCATCATCCCCTTTTGGTACAGTGACATCCCCACATATAATCACATTAATAACAATGTCCTAAGTACACGATCAGTAGTGAGGGATTTGGGCACCCAGGCTGTTAGCAACCTGACTTTTGACCACCATGTTGCTTCCATTGTATGGAAAGATTTCTACATGGCCCACCTCATAAGTAAGGGTGTCTCATCCAGGGATAAGAGGTCACTACATCCCTATATTCATCTCTTATAAGGCCAATTATTGAGTATAATGTCCCCTTCAGCATGTACCTTGCAAAGCACATGTAGAAGCTGGATAGACCACAGATGTTCCTCACCAGAAGAATCCAGGGCTTCAAACATCTATCCTACACAGATAGGCTAAAAGCCCTGTCCCTCTACTCAGTTTCATACAGACTCCTCAGAAGTGACCTCTGTCTGGCATACAAAGCAATCTCAGATGCCACCTTGATGGGACAGCTGCATATCCGCAAGTAAAACTCCTCTCGAGCAACCCATACGCATGACATCAACCTAGTCTGTGATATCAATAGGACTTGTTGGCGGAACAGATTTGTGTCCCAGAAACTCCCCCATCTGTGGAATAGACTCCCTCTCCACATCAAGCCGAGCACCTCATTATTCCTTTTTTAAGCACAACCTGGATAACTGAATGGGAAACAGAAAATACACCCCTGGGATTCCACCTGTGTCCCTGCTGGACAGGGGCTTTGGGTGCTGACTTGTCTAAACATGGGCTAAACTCTTGGCTAGGCTTATAAGGGCCTCAGGGCCAATAGCTTAGTAACCTCCTATGATCTTATGATCCTATGAGCAGTGAGGGGACGGCCACTGTTGCCATTCCATTAGACAACATCCAGCATTTCATTAATTGTGTGGAGGAGGGATAGGATTGAAGACAGAAAAAGTCAAATCAGCATGATGTCTGCCTAAATAATGGCCTTTGTTGGTTGACTCTTACTTGGTGATGCAGAATGAATGGGTCCATTAGTTGTTTGGGGGCTGATGATTAGCAGGCAGTAGGGGGCAAAAAAAATTTTAGCAAATAAATAGTTTGTCTCATGTATTTGCTTTTTAGTACAATTCAAACACTCTTAGTGTATTAGCAGTACCCATTTTAAGGGTCTGCCATATGTCATGCTATCCCCAAGCCCAGGTGTGAAAAACACATGAAATCATAATCTTAAAACGGTGACTTTAGCTTGCTATGCACATTTTATGAAATATCATATTCCATGAGAATACACAAAGCTTCCACGTCATGAACATTCAAGGAATAATGAAAAAAATATGCAAAGATAGCTAAGGTCATCATCTGAAAGTTAACTGGTTTAAGAAAGGATGCTAAATCATATTTTTGCACTAAAACCCAAAGAACTAGGTACAAATGCATCTTGAAGTGGATTTACAACAAACTTCACAAAATAGGATATATCGCTGTAGAGAATTGTTTAACACAGCGAAATATTGTAAACAGATAAAAACGTTGGTTATAGCACAGAAACAATTTTAAAAAGTTGAAAAATGAGCTGTCCATGCATAAAGGAAATTTTGTACTACACCCCCCATGTATAATGTTATATTAATACACGTTTCTGACTAACTTAATGGCACAGACATTCTTTAAAATACCATTAATGTATTTACGTTGCATGCACTATTTTCATCTCTCATTTAACAATTATTTTTGTATTGATGTTTGCATTGTATTTGAACTTTTTTGCCAACCATAATTCACATCAAGTGATTCTATGTCTCTCTTCCTTGGGGACCATTCAGCAGATCAGGGCAGGTGCAGTAGCAGTGCCATGCTGAGCCATTCAGATGTGGTTGAGGCTGCAGGGGGTTGATTGCGACATTGGTACTCTTCCTTGGTTCTTTGGGGTGACTGTCAAGATTACCTGTGGTAGAGAGTGGAAAGTCATTGAGTGGGCAGAAGGCTTCAGGGAAGGCTGATGATCTATGGACTGGTGGGGGTCAAGCAACCTACACACTAGCCTGGAAGACAGCTCCATCCAGTCAGCTCTCACCTTTGTTACTGACCAATGGCCACTATTTATTTTATTATATAGCATTTACTAACTAGGGTAGAGTACTGATCCACACAGACCTTTTTCCAGACTCAGTCTGGGAGAACTGTCTTATTAACTGAATTTCCTGGAGTCGCACATCAGGCAAATGGAGGCTGACAGAATTAAACCCAGGAAAACATGTACAGTGGCAGATTGTTAACAGGTTATAGTCATAATCTTCTCCACTAATTTGTCACCAACATGAAACAAATGGAATGAATCTCATTATGGAAGGCTTACCGTCTGTAGGAAGGAAAGCAAAAAGTATACACAGAAAAATAGTTTATTACTGTATGTTTCCACAGATTATCGCATGCTTTTGAAATATAGTTTGAACTAGTTTGCCACTAAATAAAAAAACAGACTAATCAGCATGTTGGATACAAGACTGGAGAGAACAGGTTCCATCTGTCTATGTGATTTGCACTTTAATCTGTATGTCAATATGCAGCTAGAAAATAAATGTTAGCCATCATAGAAAATGCCAGTCTACCATGGAAGTGCTGCGGTTGAGAGTATACATGAAGTCATTACTATTACTGATTTTTTTTTAACCTGAGCCAGCAGGAAAAGTATACTTGCCTGTACATGCCAGATGATCTGCAGAATTTGTAGGACTCTTACATTTAAAAGACAACTTTTTGTAATCATGAGTTATTTTTATATTTACATAAATGATGATAAAAATCGTATGCTTTTGAAATATAGTTTGAACTAGTTTGCCACTAAATAAAAAATAGATTAATCAGCATGTTGGGTACAAGACTGGAGAGATCAGGTTCCATCTGTCTATGTGATTTGCACTTTAATCTGTATCATTGATGACAAATTTAAATTCAACCTCCACATACTTCAATGTATAAAGAAAACACATCAGAAACTGGGCCTACTACATCAGAACAAAAAAAACTTTCTAACCCCCAACTCTAGACTCACTCTAGCACAGGCACTCCTCCTCCCCTCCCTCCTATATGCCACCCCAGTTCTCACCAATATTCAGGTCACAACATTGAACAAACTCCAACAAACATACCACAAAATAGCTACATTTATAACTAACTCCCCTTACAATACAAATCACTGTATTTCACTAAACTCTCTCCAATGACTTGAACTCCCCCAACAACTGCAGCTATCTCAGTTTTTAATGTTACACTCTATTCTTTACAAACCATTACTCTGCCCATCTTTTGCTTCCTTGATCTCCCCTATACCCCAACTTGACCCCTCCGTACCTCTAACCAGAACCTACTAGATATCTACCAACCAAAAAAAAAAACTGTAGGCAAACTACTTTACAAACACTCTGTTGCTCAGGCTTGGAACAAGCTTCCCGTTCACATCTGCTCCATAACCCACTCCCTACACTTTAAAAATGAACTAAAGACGCACCTTCATAACTCCAAGACCTGTCCCTGCTATGACCCAACATAAGTCCTCTATCTTCTAGATGCCTCTCTCCCCCCCTACTTCTTCACCACCACATTTCCTGCACCACTCCTTCTAGGGTGTCTGTTACTGTTGCTCCCTCTAATGTGAATGATTGCACAAAAACCTATTTTGAAAATTGCATGTCTATGTATATAACATTACTGTGTGCCCTTTTTGTGACTTATTGAGCCTAATTTCTACTAACACACTCTGTGTGTTACTTTGATGTATTGATCAGCATACAAAATTATTTTTATGTCTAATTATCATAAGGTGTCTCTTACTGTTTTTCCCTCAAATGTGAATGACTGCACATAAACTCTCTTGTAAAATTTTACTTGTTTATGCATACATTATTGTGTGCTCTCCTACGTAACCTATTGTGCCTGCTTTCTACCAACTATAACACACACTGTATGTTACTTTGGTGTATTGATCAACATGCAAAAATATTCTTGTTATTTCTATTTATTGACTTAAATACTGTGATTAGTGAAATAGTGTATTCTACTTTTTAATTGTATATCACCTTTTTGATTGGAGCTTTTTTCCTCGGGTCTCCTCTGAAAATGGGCCACAAGCTCAGCAGGACCAACCCGGTTAACAAATGTCAATGTTGTGTTGTTGTCTTTTGGCTTTTCCTGGTTAGGGGTCGCCACAGCAGAACTCCGGTCCACTAATGATTGGCAGTAGATTTTTTCACGAATGCCGAGGTGCCAGCTCGACGTTCAACCTTCAATGAAGGCACACCCATTTACGCATGTCTTTTGAATGCCCACCCAACCGCGGGGAGGACATGCAGACTCCACACAGAAGGAACAGATGTCAATAAATAAATAAATAAATAAATAAATAAATAAATAAATAGCAATTTTAACTTCTTTTGCTGCTTAGTTTTGAAGGAGTCACCCAGTTTTGTATAGCTTGCTTAGCAGTAGTTTTATTTATACAGACTACTTTTACATAGCTGATTCCCATGCTGTATATTGAAAAACATCTCCTTACAAACTGTCAGACATAATGAAATGAAACAGGAATTTGCTCGATTAATCAAAATGTGATAAGGTTGCTGCAGGGGGGGGGTTATCTGTTAACCTTGAGGTGCAGTAACTTCAGTAATGATTATATTTAGAGCACGAGCATAAGAGAACATTACTGTAACAATCCTGATTATATTTAGAATAGTGTTGAAGACAGAGTAGCTTTCTGCATGGGATAGGAAATAGCTTTGTTGCACATGAATACAATGCCTTTTTTATTTAAATATGCTTTAAATGAAAGTATTAAAATGTGGTAGCTTATAGTCTGTCATCTGAAATCACAGTTTTTTGGATTATTTCACAGTGAAGCTCTCTTATGCCATATAAAAACATTTGGCCTTCCTCTGTGTAGTAATAACATACTTTGGGAATCCTCAGACATAAAAAAAAATATATTCTGCTGATCTGTGCAAAAGCAGAATGATGCTCTCCATCTAAATCCATACACATTTGATATTAACAAGATCTGGCTTATTTCATTATTTCCATAGTACTAACTTTCAGCCAGATACATATATTTGCTGACTGTTATGCCTCTATACTTAGAATGACCATCGTGGCTGCCTGTATGATGGCATCTCTGTATGGCTCTCACCCTCATGCTGTACTGTAGTAATAGACTAGTACAGTAGAATGAATATCCAAGTCTGACAAGGAAGGTTTGAAAGTCAGCAGACACACTGCAAAAAACACTTGGAAAAAATATAAGTAACTGAGACAATAAAGATAGGAGTTATATATTAAATGAGAAAGGGGGAACCCAAAATATTCTGATAAACTAGCAGTAAAATGGAAACACACCTCTGCTTAACTCATGAATAAGAAGTCTATGTGTAGTGACCGGGTGGAATACACCCTGACTATGGGCCAGTTGAGTTATGTTCAATTATCAGCTTGAGATCTGACAAGGGGACAAATGGCATGCCCATCTGGGGGGTAAGGGTGAAACAGAGTAGGACTCATATACCCACAGTCCTTTGGAGGAGGGGTAGCATTGCAGTGATTATCATACACCACCACGTAGTGGCAACAGTCAATAATAATTGTGTGGGAGAATGTACTCAGAAGGGGAGGTTTTGTGGATATCATTGGTTATGCAGGTAAATGATTTTCCTTCCTAGTGGGTGTGGTTAGTTTATACAATTTCCTTTAATGCTGGAATGCCAGCAAGGACAAAATCAACCCACATGGCTGTCTGAATGATGACCCTCTGGATAACTCTCACTCCCAAATTGTACTGGGGTAATGTACCAGTACATGAGACTGAATCATTCATGTCTGATTGGTGAAGGTTGAATGCCAACAGCATACCTCTCAAATTCTCAGTGCAACAAATCTGGACAAAGTCAGAAATAATGGGGGGATAGAGGTCCAGAAATAGGGACAGATTTAAATAGTTCTATGAACTTCAAAAGTTACTAGAATTAACAGATTTTGCATTAGTATGTACTTTGTAAAGGATATGAAGGATAAAACTCAAATGTAAACTTTCAAAAGCACTGTGAGGAGGCAAAACACTGGTCAGCCCAGAAATAATCACAAGCGTTTATTGGATTGGTGAAAAAGAGTTAAACGCCAAACTAAAAACAGCGTTTTTCGTCTGCACTTCAGACTTCTTCAGACAACAGTTATACAATTAAACAATTAACTAATCACTTATATATATATACACCCAATTCAATTCAAAAGGTCCAATGAAAAACTAACATTCATGAATAATTCATCAATGACATGTCTTTTGGACCAATATACATTTGATACCATGTTTTATACAGGAAATAACTTATTTTGATATGCAATCAATGTAAATATTGTTAAATATATCAATTAGTGTATTGAATATCTTAAATAAAAGTTGAAAATATTCTATATATTTATCTACGAATACCTAAACCTATCTATATGATTCTAATACAACACTCCCCTCTAGTGGTTGATATAAAAACAATACTTTATAAAATGTAAAACCAATGCAAAAAAAAAATTTGAATAAAATTGATTTGTATTACAATAACAAATAAATAAATAAACAATTGCCATATCAATATATTACTTGAATAAACCTTCACAAACCTATGTGTTGTTAAACAATAACAGCTAACAGAAATACATACACCATCCTTTATAATCTGGCAGCTCTCATTTTAAGAACAGGTACAAGAGAAATATAGTCAATGAGACCTGGGTATCTATTGGCTTCTAGAACCACTTGCCAATATAATTCCCTGTATTCGATCCTAGTTTCCCATGGTCCTCCCCTCTCATCTACCTCAACTTCTTCTATAACAAAAAACTTGTATTTAGCTAAAGGACAAAGGGTGGTATGTCTGTACAAAGCATTAGTCATTTTTTTATTTTTTATGTCGTTTAAGTGTTCGTATACCCTTCTTCTCATTTTTCTCTTGGTCTTCCCTATATAAAAACAGGGGCAGATTTCGCACATTGCAATATATACCACCCCAAAAGAATCACAAGTGTTAAAGGTCTTACTAACTAATTTTCTAGACCTGGATTCAAGATATATATGTGAGGCATTTAGCATTGCAGGGCATTGAGAGCACATATGACAAGAAAAAGTTCCAGGCATCTTATTTACTTTTTTCTTTGGCCTGTTATTTATTGATAAACAATCTTTCAAATTTCTTCCTCTCCTGAAAATAATCTTCCGTGGTTCATTCCCTTTACAACTTAAATCAGTGATTTGAGCAAATTTATCCCACTCATTATAAAAAATATTTTGAATTCTTTTTGCATCGCCACTATAATCTACAATAAAAGCATTGTTAAATTTAATATTGTCATTCTCATATTCTAACCTTGTGGTATCAGTAAATTCTACTTTATTGAAACTTTTAGGGTCTTTACCTAAAGTAGGTTGAAATCTCTTCCCCCTTCCTCTAACCACCTCTTCATATATGGTGGAACAAAAATCTGGAGGGTATCCTCTTTCGATGAACATCTGGGTTACGAACTTGCATTCTTCAATAAAATCGGAATCTTCAGATGTCATCCTGGAGATCCTAACAAATTGGCCCTTCACTATACTCTTTTTTTTGATGAAAGGGGTGTGCACTACTAAAATGTAGGTAACTGTTGGAAAAAATTTTTTTCCTAAATACCCTGGACTTAAAACAATCTATTCCTTTTATCAACTTAACATCAAATAATTTGTTTCCTCAAAACTGACCTCATGTGTGAATCTTAAAAAATCAGTGGTGTGATTGATATAATTGATAAATTCATTCAGTCTTTCATGACTGTCCTTCCATAAAATAACTATATCATCTATAAACCTTTTGTAGAGGCACCAACAGTCTTTATATATACTATTATGAATGAATTTTGCTTCCCAGGTATTTAAAACTAAATTGGCAAAGATGGGTGCTCATCTTGCACCCATCGCCACCCCACTAGTTTGTTGAAAATATTCGCCTTGGAAGTAAATGTAATTGTATTTCAATGCAATTTCCATTAATACAGTACATAAATATACTTCATTGTCATTTATTTCTTCTCCTGACATTCTAATAGCCTCTTCAAACCATTCAAGTCCTATTATATGTGGAATAGAACCAAAAAGATCCACCACATCTATAGTTAAAAAAATTAAATCTTGTTTGAACATATCATTTTTGACATTGTACAAAAAATCCCATGAATCTTTTAGAAAAGATATACCTCTCATCATAAGTGGTTTAAGTTTTACGTCGATATATCTAGCCAAAGGAGAAATGACCGACCCTTCAGCAGCCACAATTGGGCGTAGTGGTGGATCATTTATATTTTTGTGAACTTTAGGAATACCAAATATGCCTGGAATTTTTGGTCTGTTAACATGTAAAAATTCAAAAAGTTCTTTGTCTATGAATCCTTCTAGAAATAAATCATATAACATGTTATATATTCTCCTATACCCTATATTTATCTCATTCCTAGAAATATTAGCATATTTTGACTCATCCAATAGCATTTGTGACATCTTAGCCTCATAATCAATGTTATTCATCAAAACGATGCCTCCGCCCTTGTCAGGTTTCATAACTCTTAAATTTACATTCCCTCTTAAATCTTGAAGAAGTTTATACTCAGTAACTGCCAAATTGGGGATAATTCTATTGTTCTTTACTGTCTTTCTAAACTCACTCTCTATAATATTTTCTAAATTTTTAAGTTGGGCGTGCATAGGGGGGTTCCATATACTCGTCCTTTTCAATAATTCATGTTTGCCACTAACAAATGTATCACCGCAAATTAAATTCAAATTGATTTTTCTTAAAAACATTTTCAAATGTATAATTAATTTACTGATATCACATCTAGTCCTAGGTACAAAATTTAATCCTTTAGAAAAAAGGCTAAAATATATGCTGTTAATGGATAAATCAGTATAATTGAAAATATGAAAATTTTTATAGTCATCATTGGTGTAAACCACAATATTTTCATTGCCAAAACCTGAAATGCCTGAATTATCAGGGGGAATAGAATCATTAAACGACTCCAAATTGTCATTTAAAATCTCCTGCCTCTCCTCCTCCATGTAGTCTGCTGAAAGTTCCCCTCCCTCTGGTTCCTGATTCTCTCGGACCTCCGGACGGGTGGATAATCTAAAGGGTCTAACTGAACTGAATTCATTCTATTTTCATCATATATGCTTCTATTATCTATTTGTTTCCCATAGTGGGAAAATTCTCTATAATAGTTCAAAGTAGATCTAGGTTTTGGATATTGAAAATTGTTTTTATATTCAAAGACATCTCTGTCAATTTTCCTATTCTTTTTTTCTAAATTTTTTTCACATTTCATATCAATATTTCTCCTCATATCAAAATATTTCTTCTTTTCTTCATCCACTGTAAATAACAGATCATTGATAATTTTATCATTGATAGTATCAATGTGTTTCAACAATTGCTCCATTTCTTCATCATTGTTTTGGATCATAGCCTTTAAAAGATCAAAACCCCAATTATCAAACATTTTAATTAAAGATTCATAAAGACATGTCCCTTCTTTAACATTATTGGGGAATTTATGTATCCTTAAACCTTTTGGGACAATTTTAACACGCAGACATTCCTTAAAATAAATATTTTCTATGTTCAAAACTTTGTATTTAAACAATAAATCATTCAAACTATTTATATTGTCTGCATAACTGCACACATATCCTTCATTCCTCTTAGCAAAATTGCGCACTTCAACTTTTTGAATAAGCCAGTCATTGAGAGGTTGCCTTAACAAATTACAGTCACCTTGCTCTGCTGAGCATCCAATCTCGCCTATCGCATGTGGTTCATTGTGCCTTCCTAAACTGTTTCCTTCACCCTGGGTGGAAACACGAGTTGGATTCCTCTTACTTGTCCCAGTGTTTGCCAATTCTTTAGGGCTCGAATGGGCCCGCTGTCCCAAGGGTCCATTACCGCTTCCATTGACTTGCCAAGAAGTAAACGCTTCCTGATTCCCAGGAATAGTGATGTTACCACTACTTTGCGTCAACGATACGCATAAAGGAGTCAAGACAGTTATCAGCTGACTAAGCTGACCAATAAGTGTACCAAGTTGGTTCCCCTTCGTCTCGCGAATATCCTGGTTCAACGGGGAAAAGCTCTCCTCGCCCTCCATATAGCAACACCAGTAAACCAAAAAGGAAAGAACAGTGCAAATATCACTAATAAACTTTCAAAAGCACTGTGAGGAGGCAAAACACCGGTAAGCCCAGAAATAATCACAAGCGCTTATTGGATTGGTGAAAAAGCGTTAAACGCCAAACGAAAAACAGCGTTTTTCGTCTGCACTTCAGACTTCTTCAGACAACAGTTATACAATTAAACAATTAACTAATCACTTATATATATATATACACCCAATTCAATTCAAAAGGTCCAATGAAAAACTAAAATTCATGAATAATTCATCAATGACATGTATTTTGGACCAATATACATTTGAAACCATGTTTTATACAGGAAATAACTTATTTTGATATGCAATCAATGTAAATATTGTTAAATATATCAATTAGTGTATTGAATATCTTAAATAAAAGTTGAAAATATTCTATATATTTATCTACGAATACCTAAACCTATCTATACAATTCTAATGCAACACTCCCCTCTAGTGGTTGATATAAAAACAATACTTTATAAAATGTAAAACCAATGCAAAAAAAAAACAATTTGAATAAAAATTATTTGTATTACAATAACAAATAAATAAATAAACAATTGCCATATCAATATATTACTTGAATAAACCTTTGCAAACCTATGTGTTGTTAAACAATCACAGCTAACAGAAATACATACACCATCCTTTATAATCTGGCAGCTCTCATTTTAAGAACAGGTACAAGAGAAATATAGTCGTTGAGACCTGGGTATCTATTGGCTTCTAGAACCACTTGCCAATATAATTCCCTGTATTCGATCCTAGTTTCCCATGGTCCTCCCCTCTCATCTACCTCAACTTCTTCTATAACAAAAAACTTGTATTTAGCTAAAGGACAAAGGGTGGTATGTCTGTACAAAGCATTAGTCATTTATTTATTTATTTTTTTTATGTCGTTTAAGTGTTCGTATACCCTTCTTCTCATTTTTCTCTCGGTCTTCCCTATATAAAAACAGGGGCAGATTTCGCACATTGCAATATATACCACCCCAAAAGAATCACAAGTGTTAAAGGTCTTACTAACTAATTTTCTAGACCTGGATTCAAGATATATATGTGAGGCATTTAGCATTGCAGGGCATTGAGAGCACATATGACAAGAAAAAGTTCTAGGCATCTTATTACAGAGTAGGACTCATATACCCACAATCCTTTGGAGGAGGTGTAGCATTGCAGTGATTATCATACACCACCACGTAGTGGCAACAGTCAATAATAATTGTGTGGGAGAATGTACTCAGAAGGGGAGGTTTTGTGGATATCATTGGTTATGCAGGTAAATGATTTTCCTTCCTAGTGGGTGTGGTTAGTTTATACAATTTCCTTTAATGCTGGAATGCCAGCAAGGACAAAATCAACCCACATGGCTGTCTGAATGATGACCCTCTGGATAACTCTCACTCCCAAATTGTACTGGGGTAATGTACCAGTACATGAGACTGAATCATTCATGTCTGATTGGTGAAGGTTGAATGCCAACAGCATACCTCTCAAATTCTCAGTGCAACAAATCTGGACAAAGTCAGAAATAATGGGGGGACAGAGGTCCAGAAATAGGGACAGATTTAAATAGTTCTATGAACTTCAAAAGTTACTAGAATTAACAGATTTTGCATTAGTATGTACTTTGTAAAGGATATGAAGGATAAAACTCAAATGTCCCTAAGGACACAATCTGTGGTGATAGGCCTGGGTACACAGATTTACAAAAATCTCACATTCGACTATCACATAGCAGCAATTCTCAGAAAAGCCTTTTATTGGCTCAATTCATAAGTAAAGGGATTGCATCCAGAAAAAAGGAGCTTATTACTTCTCTGTACTCCTCCCTCATTAGAGCAATAATTGAGTACAACACATCGTTTGGTATGTACCTCTCCAAACACCTGCATGACCTGGAAAGGCCACAGAAATGCCTCACAAAGAGACTCCATAGCCTCCAACACTCAAATCACTATGACTCTGCTTGGTATTGTACAGATTGCTCAGAGGTAATCTGTGTTTCGCCTACAAGGCAATCTCGGACCCTGCCCTACTAGAGATGATCCACATCCGTAAGTCTCACTCCTCACACATTACCTAATCGAAAGGCCTAAATCTAATATAGTATGCAACATAACAAAACCTGCTGGAGACGCAGGTTTGTCTCTGAGTGGCTGCCTCTGGAACAGATTCCCCATACACATCAAACAAAGTAGGTCAGTGACCCTTTTCAAGTGCAACCTTGAGTGGTTGGGAAACCACAAATTTGTCACAGGGGTTCTACCTGTGTCCCTCACTGACAGGTGCAACAGGTGCTGATTGTGGTTTCTTTTTTAGGGATAAACTCTTGTCTAGGCTTGTAAGGGCCACAGGGCCATTAGCCTAGTGATCTCCTATGATCCTATGTCTGTCATTATTTATTATTATTTAGTGACTTCAATCTTCAGTGATTTGCCAGACAACCACAAATTTTATGAGGAACAGACCAAAAATATAAGGCAAAAATCTGGACATTCTGTGAAAATCTGGACAATTGAGAGGTATGGGCGACAGATATAGGGCAACAAACACCTAGAGAAAATATAAGTAAGTGAAACAATAAAGGCAAAAGTTATGCATTAAATGATGTGACAGAAACCCAAAGTATTCTGATATACTAGCACTAAGATGGAACTATGCTCTTGCACATCTCAGAAATAAGAAGTCACTGTAAAGAATGCTTACCATATTATAAAGAGTAAATTGAATTACATATGATGCTCTTCAAGTATTGCTGAGGTCAAGAAAGAACCTTCTGAATCTGGGAGTAATCGTCATATTTTATTGAGTTTTGTAAAAGCCAGAATATATATATATATATATATATATATATATATATATATTTATATATATATATATATATCTATATATATATATATATATATATATATATATATACATGCTTTGCTTTCTTGCTGCACTTTCAGGTCCAGTACAGTTGTTCCAAATGACATCATTCTAGTAACATACACACCATTTCTTGTGACTTTCCATCTTGCACTTTTGACCTCCATCCCTCCTTCCTACCTCCTTCTTTCCTTGTTTCCACGCTAATTCAATGCCATATCATTCTCCTGCTTCCTTCATCTTCTTAGTTACTTAAACATACCCGCTTTCAGTTTCATTTCTCCTACTATTCTCATCACAGTCTGCATGTTTACAGATTTATGCTTGGACTTCCTTGCTACTCGCTTTCTTCCATTTCCTTGCTGATGAATTTTTAACTTCTCCAGCCTGTGTTAGGATTTGATATCTTATTTTTGTTTTTCTTGATTTTGTTCTATTTTATTTTTATTTGTTCTTTGTTCACTGGGTTTGTCCTACTAAACTAGTGGTCTCTTTTCCAGGGATACTCCCTCATATCTAGCATGAGTAAACACAGTTTCCCCTCTATTTTTTACTCTAAAGTTTCCACATTCTCTCCTTTCTGTACTTGATGGTTTCTTCACAGATTGCTATGGCACACAAATTCTCTCAAAACATATGTATGGTCTGCTTTCTACTGCCATATCTGCAATAGCTCCATTCACAATGGTTCTTACATATAAAGGCTTCTCTGCCAGCTACTGAGGATTATATTTTGTTACTTTCATCTGTGCTGTAGGGCCTCTATTGTCTGTATGGCATCTTCTCACTCAGATCAACATTACTACAGCCATCTGCCGAGTTTCATTTTCTCTTGAAATTGTCTGTCACAACTTCCCTATGTTTGCTCACATATATTTTTATATTATTCCACCTCTGACTTTACTTATATATTTCTGTCATTTCTTGGTGAACATCTTCACACTTCTCTTAATATTTTTGATTTATTCTCATATTGTTTTTATAATCTTCTTCAATGCTTCTACTGATTTTCATCTTAACAGTGACACAGCTAGGGTAGAGCAAAGATGGCAGCTACTCTGTGTTCAAGGTGTTAGGCTATAGTCAGTAAATGCCAAATGATCAATAGTTCAGCACCGAAATGGAATGAATAACACTATTTTTTTGAGATTAGGACTGAGGCATGTGTAAGTCTACATTGTAGTAAGCTGCTTGCTTCAAATATATCAAGTAGTTTGCAACATTTTTAAAAGTAGATGGACAAAGTCTTGGGAGAACAGATCTGACTTGGTGTGTCAAATCCAGGAAAGGGACTTTTCTTTGCTCCTCAGCTTGGAGTTGAGATGATTCAGATCAGGGAATGGCACCAGGTGCTACATGAGCAAGTTACAGCTCTGCATCTTAAGTCACCCACTTCCATTTTATTGCTACATGTTCCAGTGTTCTTCCTGTTATTAATACCTTCTCAGTTTCATCTGTTGTTGGGACATTTTTATCCTTTCCTCTATCATTATCTTTACTTCTTTACTAACCCACCACTTCTCTTTCCCAAATTCCCCTCAGTCTGATCCTGCTATTTACTTTGTCATTTCCTGGAGTATATTGTGTATGCCCTCTTTCAGTCATTTCAAACCACTTCTGTTCCTTTTCCTCTTTTTTTCTACCAACTTTTCATCTTCTTTGTGATGTTTTCTCACCCTCCACTGGTGGCGATTATATGCCACCACATAAGTTTCTAAGGCTGGTTTACCTCACCCACCCATTTTCCTATTTCATGTGCTCTCTTTCTCACCATCCTTGTTTTCCTTCCATTACATATGACTTCTTATGTATTTCATAAATAACTGCTTCCTTTCCTGTCATTGCTACGTGCTTTACCACTTAGCCTATTTTGACACTAACCATCATTTGCATTGCATTCAACTTCCCTGTTAGTAAGCATGATATTTTTTCCCACTTTTAGGACATAGTTTTCATTTTGCCTTAATGTTTTATTGTACATACCAATTGTTTCCTTGAGAGCTCTCCATACTGTTTTCCCAAGTCATTGGCTGCTATGTTTTGTAAAATTTCTCCCAGGAATGTGTACTCTTTGTTGCCTCCCTTGATTACATATATATTCCAGACCAGACTTTTTTCAGCCTTCAAGGTGCTTTGATATGTTAAGTTGTGATTTATTTGTAGTGCAAACATGCATATCTGCTCTTTTCCTTAACTAGGGTTGTCTGATCTTCTGTCACCTTCTCTCCAAGGGTTTCCATCACAAGGAGTATCAGATCAGGAATAGTTGGCTTTCTTGCTGAGTGTTCTGATTGCATTAACTTCTCTGGCCAGTTTACCATTTATCTGGAGTGCTATTTTTGGGTGTCAGTGCAGCACCTGTTTACAATGACATGTCTAGTCTATACAGGATATTCCATAAGTGATTCTACTCCATTGAGTCAGAGGCTTTCTTTATGACATACAGTATCACCCCTGCTCCCTTAACCATATTCCTATTGTACCATTTCAGGAAGCCTAACAATACTGTTCAGTTGTCTACCATGTGATCCCTGAATAAAAATTGCTTATTGTTTCTGTATATTTAGGATTATTTTCACTAACCTGCCTGCCTGCAAATATATCTGCAAAGATTTTTGTGTTTCTGTTTATTATAGAAATTGGTCTATAAGATTTTGGTTCCATTATGTTGCTCTGTTTTTAGGCAGTAAGTTTATCTTTGCTTTCCCACAATGGGTGACAGCTTTATCTCTTGGCACATTTATCATATATTCAAGCTACTGTTACCATCTGTTATATTTTATTAGTTTGTAAAGCCCAGTCTCCCTTTCTGTGTCATTTAATTGCTTTTTCTATCTTTGCTTCTAAGATCCGTTAATGACCTTTACTTCCATGTGTAGCTTTCCTAATCTTCACCTATGTCCTTTGCCCGGTCTATGACCTGATAATATGTTGTCATAACCTCCCTTATGTCCTCAGTGCACAGTCTGTACCACTTTTTCTCCCCTTGTTCCCCTTGGATTTTTTTTCTTATTAGTATATGGTTTTATATTATTTTAGCTCTTATTTTTTATCTATTCTATTTGTCTGGCTATTTTTTTTCTGAAACAGAACCAGTCTAACATACTTCCTCATTCATGTCTTCTTGAAAATGCACACTGTCCTTGTCCATGTATATCTCTGTGCATATACCTGTTAATCTACTTCTGTCCTGTGATTTGATTCATAGGATTGTGGTATATACTCATTTAACAACCACTAGGACCTTTATAAGCTTAACCATGCGACCCAAATGTAACCTGTGCGTTATTGTGCCTTAGAGGTTATGTTAAAGGTTGTATGTTAGTAAGGCCATGATTTAATGGTTGTCGCTCTCCATCAGAGACATAGGTGCCAGGCCTGGGGCAAATTTTTGAATCCCATCCACTGGTCCATGTTCTCCTTGAGTAGGATTAGGGAAGGGCTCTGCTTCACATGGATAGGAAGTCTATTCCAGAGAATGGGAATTATCTGAATTACATATATATCCCTAAAACATGTCCTAGTTATGTTGTAACCTATCCTTAGATATCATAGTTCTGATGATATTCATTCTATGGGCATGCAAAAGGTCCATCAGAGTGGGATTCAAGGATGCCTTGTATGCCAAGCATAGATCATTTCTCAGCAGACAGTAGGAAACAGAGTATAGACATAGGGCTTTGAGTTGATCTGCATAGGACATTGTGTTTATGCTTTGTATTCTTTTTGGGAGGAACCTCTGTAGACATTCCAGTTGTTACATGTACCTGTTCAGCTACGTACAAAAGGAGGCATTATATTTAATAATTGTCTTATAAAGGATGAATACAGTGGTATGATGATCTCCCTGGATCTGGATGCCATGCCCTTACTAATGACTTGAGCAATATAGAAAGACTGTCTTACTACCTTAGGCACATGTTGGTTGAAGGCTAGGTTACTTCCTGCATGTATCCCCACATCACTGACTATTGTGTCTATTCTTAGTGGCGTTTTATCATTAAGGTAATTTCCCCAAAGTGACCAACTTCCCAAAGGTAATATTATGCATTTTCTGGCAATGTGTTTTAAGCCATGGCTAGAGCATTAGTCATTTGTTTACACTGGAACTTCCTGCAAGAAGTTAGTATCTTGGGGAGATTCTATAACTGCTCATAGTTTGCAATCATCTGCAAACTTGGTCAGCCAGAGGCCCTTGATGTTGGCTTTGACTTTTGAGATGTAGATGCCAAAGAGAAGTGGACCCAACACAAAGCCCTGAAGGATTCCTCTAGTGACTGGTCTCTTTGTGGAGGTGGTCTCACTGAGCGAAACTTTCTGGGTTCTGTCTATGAGCCTCCTGGCTATCCAATGAGTTACACAGGGGTTTGTATCTAATTAAATGAGTTAGTTTACAATATCCAAGCAGGGTATTGTATCAAATGCCTTTGGCAGGTCAAGGAAGCCAGTCTTCACCATTTGCCCTCATTCATTGCCTTAGTGGCTTCCTCAAAGAAGTCCACTGGGTTTAGTAGGCATGACTTGCCTTTGGCAAAACCAAACTGGGTGGTGTCCAGTTTCTGAAGGTTTCCTATGCCATTCTTAATCATTTCAATGGCTTTGCATATAAGACTAATCTTATTAATGGGTCTGTTGATGGTTCATCTTTGCGCAGAGGAATGACTGCTGTAGTCCTCCATTCGCATGACTCAAAGCCTGTTCAGAGGCTATAGTTGAATAGTGACTCCAGTGGCCATGATAGGTCATATTTCAGGCTATTTAAGAGGCATCCTTTGATATTATCAGGACCCATCAAAAAAGTGTTTTGGGCCTTAAAGAGCACAGTTGGAATCTGCTTCCTATTGATAGTTGATGGGGTTATTAGATGGTATTTTCTAGGATGTGGGTGGGGTCAGAGAGCTGAATTTGTTGACCGGTAGATTTTTCTATAATTCCTGGGTCTGTGAACATGGGTCTATTTACAACTAGTTAATCACACTGTTGCGTGCTGCCGTTGAGGTTTCTGACAAAGCTGAAAAGGCCATATGGTTCTCCTTGGCCTGAGACACTGTCTTTACCTCACAATTGGATTTTTTTTGGACTTAATTAGCCCTCTTAGTTGCCTATTTAGTTTGATGGGAGAATTTTTTTTTTTTATTATTATTATCTTTTTGAGTGTTACTATTCTTAATTTTAGCTATAACTTTTTTTCGTTTATTGTACAATCTGTTTAATTTTGGATTTCACCAGAATGGCTTGTATAGAGTTTGTTTTGAGCTTACATCTGGTAGGTACAGAGGTACAGATCTCATAAGTAAAAGGATTGCATCCAGAAAAAAGGAGGTTATTACCTCTCTGTACTTCTCCCTCATTAGGCCAATAATTAGTGCAACTCCCCATTTGGTATGTACTTCTCCAAACACCTTCACTAGCTGGAAAGGCTACAGAAATACTTCACAAAGAGAATCCATGGCCTCCAACAACTGTCCTATGTGGCCAGGCTGAAATAATTTTCACTCTACTTGGTACCATACAGATTGCTTAGAGGTTATCCATGTCTCACGTACAAGGCAATCTCAGACCCTTCCCTACTAGAGATGCTTCATATCCGTAAGTCTAACTTCTCATGCATTACCTGATCAAAAGGTCTAACTCTAATATGTGACATTAACAAAACCTGCTGCCCCATCTTTGGAATAGACTCCCCATACACATCAGAGTACATTGCTGACCCTCCTCAAGCGCAACCTTGATGAGCAGATGAGAAACCACAAATTTGTCCCAGGGGTTCCACCTGTGTCCCTCACTGACAGAAACAACAGGTGCTGACTGAAGTTTCTTTTTTGGGGATAAACTCTTGGCTAGGCTTGTAAGGGCCCCATGTCCATTAGCCTAGTAACATCCTATGATCCTGTGATCCTACAGAAGCCTCTGTGTTACCATTGACATTGGTTGTACCAAGTTTCTATGAACTCTTCTGCATAGGCTGCTGTGTTATTTGGGTTTGGGGGGGCTTGGATTTCAGAACTGATTTTTATTTCAAAGAAGACCAGTTTGTGATCTAACCTTACCAGAGAGGATGTGGCACTAGATGGGGTGCACAATCTTCCATATTTGTGAGTAGCAGGACCAATATGTTTGTACTTCTAGAGGGCATGTGCACTATCGGATCTAGAGTGCTTATGTTTACAAAGTCAAGTAATCTCTGTGCCTGAAAATTTGGAGTCGTGCAGGATTCCCAATCTATACAGGGGCAATTAAAATCCCCCATGAGTACAGTATTTTGTTGAGTGTTGAGTGTCTCCAGTAGGTTTAAGTATCAGCTATGGGTTTCCTGGGATATAAAGTGTGACTTATACCTTGTTAGGATATTGTACAGGACCTTGTCTATGTTAATCTGTACATAGAGAAATACTAGCATGTCATCCAGTTTAACCAACACAGAGGTGTGCTTATTACTGATGCACATTGAGACACCTCCACCTGTAGTGCCTGTCTGTGCAGTTATGGGTCTAAATGTGTGGAAGGCACTGAAGCCTTGCACTGCTAGAGTACTATCTGCTACTTTAAAACATGTCTTGATAACTGCACAAATGTCTGCATTCTCCAGGGTGAGAAGAGCTCAGAGGGAGTAGGGCTTCTTGTTTAAACTCCTGGCACTGAGCAATAACACCTTTAGTTTCCCATGGTTTGATTTTGCTATGTTTGAAAGTTTGTCAGTTTTGGCATTGCTTAATAAAGGCTCTTTGGGGAGGACAGTGTCTTAGCCAATATTCAAAAACCCAGAGGGGATAGATGCAGACCATCCTTGGAAAAGCAGTATGATTTCTTAACCATATCCTCCCATGAGGACAGATATTGTATACCCTTAGAATGACATCAGAAAATATGCCAATTTAATTAAAGTCAATCATCTTTCATTTGTATTGCTGCTTCATCCTTGGTAAAGACAAAATGCTGCTCAGTGCTAGGCACATGGCAGGTTGTGACATATAGTCTTAGCGCTCCCTAATGTCTCCCTTCATGTAGTCTAGTGAGGTACATTTCAGGCAATTTACACCTACATGCACTACAGGTTTATAGGAAGTTACTAGGCTAACAGTCCTACAGCCCTTACAAGCCTAGCCATATTTATGCCGAGTTGCCCTAATTGTTGGTGGTTAGCTGGGGGAAGTTCACAGAGGTAAAGGCCTATGATAGTTAATACTGACTTCCTCTGTCCAGGAAGGACATGGGCACCTCACCAGGAGTCAATTTGCGGTCACCCATCCATTAATCTAGGATGTGTCTGAAGGGGGTCAAGGAGGGGCTCTGATTCACATGAATTGGAGGCTTGTTACAGAGAACTGGCAGTCTCAGGGAGATGTATCTTTCTGTTCAACATGACCTTTTCATGCAAGAGGCTAGGTTAAGATCCTTGGAGTGAGTGACCCTCCTGCAGTTTGATTTATGAATGTGTAGCATTACCATCAGGGTCAGGTCAGGGACTGCCCTGTAAGCCAGGCACAAGTTCTTCTTAGCAACCTGTAGGAGATAGAATACAATGAAAGTACTTTCGGTCTTTCCACGCAAGACTTGTTTTGTGTACCTTGCAATTTCTTGTTGAGAAACCTCTGCACTCTCTCCAATTGCTGCAGGTGTTTGGTAAAGTACATGCAAAAGGGAGCATTCTATTCTATTATTGGTCTGAGGACTGCGTGTAATGGAATTATAACATCCTTAGATCTGAATGTGATGCCTTTACTTATCATATGTTCCACATAGAAGGATTTCCTTACTATTGTGGATACATGGTGATCAAAGTTCAGATTGCTATCAACTTGAGTACCAAGGTCTCATACCACTGACTCTATGTTTAGGGGGGTGCTGTCTATAATGTAATTAGCAGGGATGTTAGCTTTCCCAAAGGGACTAATAATGTATTTTTTTGCATTTAGCTTTAATTTGTGGCTTTGGCACCAAACATGTATCTGCATTACATTAACATCACTGGGGGGCTCAGTGATTGCTCCCCATTTGCAATTGTCACTGAACCTGGTCAGCTACAGGCCATCCAAGTTTGCATGTAATTCTGAGAAATAAATTCTGAATAGTAAGG
>NC_056735.1:608033398-608130898 GCF_019279795.1 Protopterus annectens
CACTAGAAGGAAAATCCACTGACCTCTTGATGTAAAAACAAGTGCTTGCTAGAGTGTAAAAATACTTTATCCAACAGTTAGCTAGATAATGAATTCAGAGTAAGTAAATCAATAGAACAGACAATGAGAGGCAAAATGTACCTTTTCAATATAAGCACAATGAAAGACAAATAAATAATTCAATATATCAACAGCAGAGTAGTAAGGGAGGAGCTTATTAAGCTCAATTTACAGATGGGTGGGCAGCTTAAAATCACCAGGTTTAAAAATTAGATCAATGAAGGGGACCATGGTGCGAAAAGAAGCAGGGAATTACAAGTCGTGCTTTTGTTTATACAGCAGGCTTTAAATCTTTTCAGAAAATTGACAATGACCTATAAATTTGCTGTGTATTTAAGTATCATTCAAACAATGAAAAAAACATGTAAAATGTGCAGCCTAGCTAAGTTAACAGCCTATCTCTCACATAGAACAAGTTATACTGATACCTGTGGATCAGTGACTTGAGCACAATATAATTAGGCAGATCATGGCTCTTGATAATCAACTAACTGTTATTTTCTCTTTATCCAGCCTGGTGAGTTGGGCATCAATATGTTGCAAAATGAGCATGTGAACATAAAGGACATGATATTATGTGGTGTTAGAGCACTTTTTTTGGCTGGCCACTGCAGAGCCTCAGATCAAGCATTGATGTTCTCCAAGCTCCCCCTTTTCTCACGCTGAATCTTGGCCTAATCTTAAAAGCATTGCAAAAGATTAATTCCATAGCAGGAAGCAATCCTTAAACTGTAAGTTTATTACAGAAAACAGTAATAGCTAATGAAATACTTTTTTAACACAAGACATTAAAAGAAACACAGTCTTTATATAGAATATTCTAAGTGTCTGTGGGACTATTGTTTAGATTTAAAAATATCGTCCTGGTTGGATTTAGGTTGTCTGAGAAAGTTAATTATTATTTTATTACACATGCACAATACATAATTGAGTATTATTTGTTGTAAGTAGGCAATGTCTATATTACATAACAGGTAAGAAGGGTTAATTGATATTCTCAAGTAGGTTAGTTTGGCTGGAGTTGAGCTAACATAGCATTAAATCAAGAAATATGTGTAGCTTTGTATGATTATCATCAGGAACCACAGTGACTGAATTATGATTAATGTTAAATCAGTTCAGGATATTTTTTGTTAGTATGACTGTATTCCACTAGCATTAGTGAGCCAGTGAGAGAGAATGTATGTTGTGTTATGAATCATTAATGATCTAATGACTTGGCAGGGTTTTCTGTCTTAGGGTGGGTAAAACAACAATTGCAGAGTTTCTACTTGTCAACTAAACTTGAAGAAAATCTCTTAGTAATAATATTTGTATTAATGATATATAAGAAAAAATGAAACAAAATGTACCCTTTCAAGTAACTATCATTTAGATTTGAATGATTAGTTAATGATATTGGCATAAACATTAAGCTTAAAGAATGTAGTGCTTGCATGATACCTTTAGCTAAGAGAAATGTTCTGATTATATTTAACATGTTGGGAGAAATGTTTTTGTCCTTCTCGTATTCCCTATGCCTTTTGCTTACATAGTTGCCACATTTTAGAATATGCAATGGAAGTTATGTAAACTATATAAAGAATTATTGTCTGTTTGTTCCTTTACAATACATATCATACTCTTTTCCAATATTTTCATATCTTTCTTCTGTACTGTATCTTGAACCGTCACTCTCTGCCTAGTCTTTATTTTTTCTTTTCTCATACAATTCACAGCTAAGCTTCTCTGCCCAAACGTTGTTAATGGTCAACAATAAATATATTTCTATTTTATCAGTTATTTTTATTCTATCTACTTCTCCTTCATCTTCTTTGGTACTCACATGTCTGCTACAAGATCTGTGGCGCAAACCATAAAATAAAGTCACATGTCAAAATCTTTTCAACTTTTACTATTATAATACAGTTAATCTTCCATATTTATTTTTGATTAAATAAAATATCTATCTCTGTGCGTTCTTATAGGTTCATAGGTTCATAGTTGTGTACTAGGCTAATGGCCTTGGAGCCTTTACAAGCCTAGCCCACAGGATTACCTGCATCATGCCACCCGACCTTAGTTCCCAGTGCCTCTGTTGAGGAGAGCCACTGGAGAGATCCCCGGGGTGAATTTTCGGGTCTATATCATGAAATCGAACTTCCAAAATGTCGAACACCATAAGTTTGAACTTGGAAGATCAAATTCGGATAACATCGAAACTTCAAAACAGCAAGTTTTTTCCCAGGGAAAAAATTTGCTGTTCCAAAAACACACACACATAACACAATCACAGCAAACACCTTCAAAACCTACACTAAACCTAACATACTCCACTATCTATGCACTATCCTTAACCCAGCCCTAACCCTAAAGTCTGTCACTATCACACACTTACCTGACCTGCGCCCTAACCCTAAAGTCTGTCACTATCGCACACTTACCTGACCTGCACCCTAACCCTAAAGTCCGTCACTATCGCACACTTACCTGACCCACACCCTAACTTTAAAGTCTATCACTATCGCATACTTACCTGATCCGCGCCCTAACCCTAAAGTCTGTCACTACCCATTTGTGCACTTACCTTGACCCGGTCCGAAAATGCCAAAGCCGCAGAAACGGCCAACCAAATTATTTCCCTGTGAAAGAATTTGGGTTTCTGCGGCTTCAACATTCTCACCTTTTGCACTACCAAGTTCGTCCCTCCGGTATTCAGCATTTTTAATGTTCGATTTCGCGATAGGATCCCGAATTTTCTTTTACCCATCCACTCATCAAGGTTTCTCTTGAAGAGGGCCAGTGAGGTGCTCTGTTTGATATGAATGGGAAGTCTATTCCATAGCAAGGGCAGTCTCTGGGTTATGAACCTGTCCCTCCAGTATGTTCTGTTGATTGTGATAATGAGGTTGAGGTCACTGGAGCATGTGGTGCGGAGGGATTTGGATTTCTTTAGATGTAGCATTTCTAACAGAGCTGGATCAGACATGGCTTTGTATGTCAAGCAGAGATCGCCTCTAAGTAGGCAATATGAGACAGAGAATAGGTGGAGGTTTTTGAGTCTGTCCACATAGGACAACTGTTTAAGGCATAGAATCCAATTTGTGAGGTAGTTTTGTGGCCTCTCCATTTCTTCCAGGTGTCTAGTGAGGTACACACCAAAAGGGTCATTGTACTCAATGACTGGCTTAATGAGGGAAGAGTAGAGGGAGACAATGACCTCTTTTTTTTCTGGATGCAAAACCCTTAGTAATAAGATGTGCCACATAGAAGGACTTTCTGACCACAGTGGCAATGTGGTGGTCAAAAGAGAGGCTGCTGTCTACCTGTGTTCCCAGATCTCTTATAACACCTTCTGTGTTCAGTGGACTACCATCGATGTGGTAATTCATGGGAACTGGGTTTTTCCCAAAGTGGATGATGACACATTTTTTGGCACTGAGCTTAAGGCCATGGTTCTGCCACCAGTCGTTGGTTTCAGTGAGGCCTTTCTGTAGGATGTCAACTTCACTTGGGGAGTTAATAATAGCTCACAACTTGCAATCATCTGCAAACTTTGTCAGCCAGAGCCTTTTTCATTTCCAAACATCTATAGTTCCTTTTCCCCACACTTATCTTCACTTTTTTCACTTTTCTGTCTTTGAATGCATCTAAATTACTACACAAAATAAATTACACTCCCACTGGAAAGCACTGCAACACAGTTATGCTCTGATAAAATGTTTAATTCTGCTCACATTTATTTAATTTAACCCCCATTTCTTCAATATGTTTGCACTGCTTCCTCTTTTGACATTTGACTGCAACTGTGAAAACCTATTTTCATCTTGAAATTTAAAGACATTGCAATCTTAATTTCCATACCTTCCTAATGCCTTATTAAAATTGATTATATTTTCACTCAATATACTGTCATTTTTGCTTTCTCTTGCTTTAACTACTTTAAAATATAGAACCACTGTACTTAAATAAATATACCCCCTTTCTTATATGCATTATGAACCATACAACCTTTCGTAGGATTTAACCTTAACCCTCAAAAATGTAAATGCAACTGTCAAATTATTTTACATTGCTTTTACATATGTATATATATATATATATATATATATATATATATATATATATGTATATATATATATATATATATATATATATATAAAAAATATATATATATATATACACACATATATATATATATATATATATATAGAGAGAGAGAGAGAGAGACAGATATAGATATAAAACCTTAAAGGCTATATTGATCATTTATTTTACTTTTTCTGTCCTGCCGTCAACCTTTAATATAAATTTCAGTAAGCCCACTGTTCTTTTTTTTGTCAAAGTACACTTCCATCTGCACCAAATCTGCAGTTCCTTACATCTTTAAATTCATTTTACTCAGCTCTTCAAAAAGTCCAGTTATTAATTCATTCATCCACAATTTCTTTTGAAATTACTTTTATATCAACTGAATATCAATATACAGCAAGGATACTGACTTTCTATATTGTTTCCTACTCGTCCTTCTCTAACCTCTTCTTTACTCATAACACAGCAAAATTCATTAGCAATGCAAATTATATTCCACTCATTGGAAACCCCTGTTTTAAATCATTTCCATATTTCTCTCTTTCAGAAAATAAACACCCATTGATTGTTTTAGTCTATTATTTTTCCTCTTCACAATTTTCTAATTTTCATAGCAAAACCATATTTTGAAAAAAAGGTAATCATAGACATGTGTATCTTATTCTATCAAAATGTTTTATATATTTCACAAGTAAACAATGTTGCCTCCTGCTGCTACTGGAGAGGAAACTGATATCAAGTCTGCCATACTTTCTCACAGAATCTCAAAATCAGTATATTCCACAGTGCCACACCATAAGTTATTGGTGTCACTCTGTGTGTCACACTCATTAACAAAAGCCCACCACTGCATAATCTAATAAACCCAAGCTGGTGCATTCTGTAATTTGTACACTTTTTATTTTTTTCTTACCTTAACTGCTATCAGTAATACAACTTCCCTCAGGACTTCCCACTACAAACGTAAGTAAAGGTACTTTATTAATAATCAAAAATTAACATTTTTTAAAGACAGTAAGCAATACATTATTGCAAATACATATTGCATGAATATGAGTCATTTTTTCACCGAGGTCTTCATTCCATTTCTACTTAAATAAAATTTTAACATATTAAAATAGCAAAAATAGCAGCTTTCAGGATAAACGGACTACACACTAAAAGAAAATTAAATAATGTTCCAAATAAAAGTGTAGTCCAAAACATGTTCAGAATATGTACTAATAAAATATTTATTAGATAGGTAAGTTAGGTTATTTATAGAATCTGTATACTTTCCACATATGAGTGGATCATATGGTTTATGTGCACTGACTTATTTCTAATAATGTTTTTTAGGTATTTTATATGTTATTGAAAAAAGGGATAATTCTGCTTTAAGAGTTTCAAAGTTGCAAATTGATAGATACTATTTATATGACTTAAGAATCATGTCAAGGTTTCTTTAATTGTATTGGATGGTTTGTTTTTAAAAAGTTTTTAAGTAAATGTGATGTAAAGGTTATTTTTATAAGGTCTGAGGAAGCGAGCGTTTGACTTGCGAAAGCACTAACCTACTTAATAAATATTTTATTAATACATATCCTGGCTGTGTTTCTGACTATACTTTTATTTGGAATGCCAAAATGTTAATATATTTCCACTGCCATAAATTGCAAACAGCAATTATCACAATTTTACCAATGCATTCATTTTATCAACAGTCACATCATTAAATAACAATAAACTAAATTGTTCTCATTTATTTTACTTGCACTCCCCTGATTCCAAGGCTCTAAGAAAAGACTTTCCCGGAATATTTTTTTTCTATTTGAAGTTTGTTAACCAGGAAAGTCCATTGGGCCAAGATGAGCCCTTTTTCAATGGAGGCCCAGGGAGAAAAGCTCCACAGTAGATATGTACAAAAAAATCAACAAGAAGTTTAACAAGAAATTAAAACAGTAATAATATTTACATGCAACAGGTAATACAAGAGAAAAACCAGAAGTTAATACAGTATGTTCTAGTTAGAAACAATCTATGGTCAGACTAGAACTAGTACAAACTGTAAAAGTTACATCAATATAAGATTCCTAAATAGGAAATGTACATATTTCCCCTCCCTGCCCCCCATCAACCCCCAGATGTGGCAGGCAGAAAGCATAATTAAGGTAGGGTAGGGCAGTGCGGGTAGGAGGAGGAGTGGAGGGGGGTTAGGATGGATTTTTGATGGGTTTTCTTAATGTTGGCTTGGAGGTGAAGTTCGAATTTAACTGTTCATCTATAAGGATGCCTAGAAGCTTAGTACAGGAGGCTATTTTGATGGGAGTATTATTTTGGCTTATTATGGAGAAAGTGTTTGTGTCTATTTTGGTGTTTTTAGAAGGGGTAAAGATCATGATTTTAGTTTTGGATGCATTAAGGGCTAAGTGATTATTTTGCATCCAAATCTCTGTGCTGTCGAATGCGGCTTGTGTTATTTGTACAAGTTTGGGAATGGATTCTGCAGAGCAAATAATGGTTGAGTCATCTTCATATTTGACAAGTTTGGCAGAGGGGATGCATTTATGGAAGTCATTTATGAAGATATTGAATAGAAGTGGACCCAGGATAGATCCTTGGGGGACACTAGTCTGAGTGTTAAGGTAGGGTGAGGTGGCATTTTTCCATTTGACGGCTTGCTGTCTATAAGAAGGATAACTCGAAAACCAATTCAGAGAGGAGGGAGAGAGATTTAGCTGGTTGAGCTTCGAAAGAATAAAAGGGTGGAATATTGTATCAAAGGTCTTAGAAAGGTCTAAGAGAAGAGCAGATACAATATTACCAGAATCATGGGGGTGGTTGATGTTTTCAAGAAAAGATAGCAGGGCTGTGGAGGTACTATTGCCAGGTCAAAATCCATGTTGTGTAGGGGTAAGTAAATAGTTATCCAGGTGGTAGGGTAGAAGTTGAAGGTGAATACATTTTTCAAGGATTTTTGAGACTGGGGAGAGGAAGGCGATGGACACAAATTGGGGATGTCAACTGTTGTTGCCTCCTTTGTGCAAGGGAATGATAAAAGCTTTTTTCCAGTGATGGGGTATATATGATTATTGGATAGAACAGTTGATTAATATACAGATAGGGAGTGCAATTTCATCTGCAGCTAGCTTAAGGAAGTTAGTTGGAAGGTTGTCAAGAGCGTTTAAAAAGGGTTTTAGTTTTAGAAGGAGTCTTTTTATAGTGGATGCTGGGATGGGTTTGAAGGAAAAGAGAGAGGGGTGAGAGTAAGTGTGGTAGGGGAAGAGGGTTATGGGAAATAAGAGTTGATGGACTTATGGAGTTCTGGGGGAAAGATATAGTGAGCTTAGCCATAGAGTCAATGAAGAAGCTGTTGAATTTGGTGGCAATGATGTGGTCAGGGAATTGGGGGTCAGGGCAGGGATTAGCTTTTTGGCCAGGACTGAGGAGGGTAGTGATACTGCTCCAGAATTTTTGGGGATTGGATTTGTGGTTGGTTTGAAGTTTAGAGTAGTAGGATGTGCAGTCAGAAGCAATTATTTTTTTTTACTTTATTCCGAAGTTGTTTAAATTCTGTAAGGGTGTTGGGTGCTTTAAGATTTTGGTAGAGTTTCCATGCTTTGTCATGTGTATGCATGAGGGCTTGCGAATACTAGCCACAGGTGCCTTTCAAAGGCCAACTGGAGATATAATGGGGATCTCACAGGCATCAGCATCCAGGGTACTACACCAGTTCCTGGATGCCATGTTACCACATGCCAATGAGCATATATACTTCCCCCAAACTCAGGAGGAGTTGGCCAGCAATATGCGTCTCTTCCACCATGTTGTACACTACCCAGAGGTACTGGGTGCGATAGACAGCACACACATACATATCAAGTCACCACCCAGTGAGCATGGTAGGCACTACATAAACCGCAACGGATACCACTCCATCAACTGCCAGGTCGTGTGCAATACCCAGGACATTATCATCGATGTGTGTGCTGGCAGCCCTGGAAACTACCATTACTCCCACATCTGGCATGCCTCACAGCTGTATCAGGTATTTGTCAGGGGGGACATCCCACATGGCCACCTTGTGGGGGATGCTGGCTATGCATTGGAGCCGTGGATGATGCCTCCCATCAGAAATGCACACACACCCATGCAAGAACGCCATAATGAGGCGCACGCATAAACCAGAATCATCATAGAGAATGTGTTCGGGATGTTGAAATCACAGTTCTGTTGTTTGGACATATCTGGTGGAGCCTTGCAGTATTCTCCAGGCACGTGTGCCCACATCCTCATAGTATCTGCCATGCTACATAATATGATCCTGCGGAAACAGCTGCAGCAGGAACAAAATGGTGAAGGCCCTCACAGCCCACCGCAATTGCCAAGGCCATCACAGGCACAGAGGGATTCAGACAATGAACACCCTGTGCCAGCCCCAGTAGGCAGACAGAGGCGTGCCCAATATGCCTATGCCTTGGCAAAGAGGGAATGTATAGCACATACTCTGACAGTGCAGGCCCCTATGGACTGACACACCTCTCCACCTGCACACACAGTAAAATTGATGGCACACACACGACCACCTGTAAATTGTAAGGTATAGGTGGCCTACTGTGTGAATCCTACATAGGCAGCCCTCAACCATTGTACACACAACAGCTATTGAAACAAGGAATGTCAACACCTGAACAGTACACACACCTATCAGCATATGTTGGTACTGTGTGTATAGGTTCCTAGGTACATCGGTAGGTACACGCCTGATTGTCAGAGGCCATTCATCAATCGAGGCAAACAATGTCTGCTATCATCACCACATCGAGCAACCAACTGTCGCTCAGTGGAGCAGAGCAAATTGCGGGATCCATGTGTGTAATCACTGTTCCCCACGCACTCTGCATGGATTCCCTGGTGCGTAAATGAGGGGCTCCATATAATATAATCATGGATGTAGTGGAGAAGCATGGGGTGTACCCATGACAGGTATCTGTCACCCCAGCATGCTCCACCTATGGTTGTGTGAAGGTGTAGCACACTATAGTGTGTGGCTCACTGTGATATACATACCGAATGCTGGAGCACATCCATTAAACATCACTTGGACATACCATTAATAGGTCTCATCCATATGTAAACTAACTGAGTTACCCATTTGATCACAGTATGGAGTAACAGCCATAGTATAGTCCACATACAAAACACCATAACACGTGTACAAATCCCAGATGCCCAAGTGGTAAATGCAGTGACTGTCGTGCATGTTCCCGGTCCCACGTCCTGCAAGGGATGTAACGTAATCCCGAAGGCACAAATAATGCATGTTGGATGCAGGTCATCAGATCATGTTTAGCACATGTTAGTGGGAATATGCGTTGCCCAGTGCTGGTAAGCGTCGTTTAAATATGACTATACAGATATGTGCGAAACAGGGCTAAGCTTCTCTGAATATCACGCAGATCACTGTCAGTGATGTCCAGAACAGGTGAAACCAGCATTATTCACCCCTGTACTAATAGTGCCTGCTCTGAAGGGTAAAATGACCACCGCCAGGAGTAGAACACGCAATCATGTACACAATCACCTAACGCTAAGCTACCCAAGATGTACCAACGGTAGGTGTGTAATGTGACAGGTTCAAACACAAACGTGCAGAGTCCAGGTAACAGTATACACCGACATGTACACAATGAAAGGTGTATTCTGCCTGCCACTCTCTCTGTTTTATATATATATATATATATATATATATATATATATATATATATATATATATATATATATATATATATATATATATATATATATATATATATATATATATATATATATATATATATATATATATATATATATATATATATATATATATATATATATATATATATATATATATAATAGAGATAGGGTGATAGAGAGATATATGTTGATATATACGGATTCACCTATATCTGCAAATATGTAGATAGGTCAATGACATGCACACAACCATGAAGGTACAAATAAATAGGATACTGCCAACTATGGAATGTGTCACATATCGACACGCATAATCACGAGGCTGAAAGACTGAAAGAACACAGTACTGGAACACTAGAACCGCATGTAATATTATCATGATATGAAGGGACATTTAGTTATAGCTGCCGGTATTGCGGTCCACATAGGTACTGTGTTCAACTGTGTTTGTGATTGCCGTAGTCTTTGTACGTGTGTGTTGAGGGTGCCATGTGCGTTTCTGTGGGACTGTAATGTGTGTGTGTGTGTTTGCATCGTGTGTCTGTTAGTGCTAACTCAGAGGTAGATCATTACGGTAGGTGTGGTTATAGCTGGCCGTAGGCATACGGTTACCACCTGTCCCACTTTAAGAGGGACAGCCCCTCCCTGGGCAGTGGTGTCCTGACAAAAAATATTAAAAAGGGCAAATGTCCGAGATTGTAGGACATAATTATGTCCCATATATTATGTAATAGTTGGATTAAGTAGTTATGCCTGTATCTAAAAAAACGTAAATGTTACATGAAACATAATAAGTAGCTATAGTGCTACAAGAATAAGTATGTATTCAGGATAAAAGTATGTGCTATCCTGTGTACTGACCGTGGTTATGTGTCGGCCTGTAAACACCGATGTGTGTCCTGCAAATGTCCCACTATGGCCATTTGAAAAGGTGGCGACCCATGCCAAAGAGGTTCAGTCACCAACACAACTGCAATGAGTGCAAATATCTGTGACAGAAATACACGGGACAGCTGTCATTTAGTAACATTCCTTTACATATCGCTGTATTTCTGGAGGTATGGAAGTATCAACCTCACCTGCATACTATATAGAAACCAATTAACAAAGGCTCAATGTATAAGCCCAAAACAACCATAGTTTCAGTCTACTAATGGATAGGTCTTCAATTAGGGAAGGAGCCCACACACATATATGGAATAAGTAGAAATGCAGTCCCCACAAACCTGTATATGCTATGTACACTCACCTACATCTTCCACACAAGAAACAATAGCAATACAGACTGTAATAACATCACAAACATCCACTAACTCAATTACATCTGCAGAAGCGTTAATATATCTTGTGAGAGACACATTTGTAAAGGTGCCATGTGAAATCGTAGCTGTTGTATAATGGAACAGACGGCGATGTTACAGGTTTTGTTTGCAATAGTCCCTTATCAGATGGTTGAGATGACAGGTACACTTACATGAAGAACCACATCCTCTAGCCGTCACACACAATCCACGGGGGACATGAATCCAAAATATCTGTGTCTCTACAAATAGCAGTTGCAATTCCACACAACAAAACACATACAGGCCGTCTCCCCGAAGGTAGGGCAAAAGGGCAACGCCCAAGTGGAGAATTCAATTATACCCCACTGTTGCCACGTAATTGGTGAATGGAGTAGCTGCACAGCTGATTTGCATGTAATAATTTACTCAGGAACACCAATTGGTGGCAGGAAACCACATGTTACAGGTATCGACGTATATAAGGATGACTTGCCAGACATTCAAACCGTATGCTCATACCATAGAACCGTTTAAACAGTAAAGGTGTAACAGAGATATTTACGAAAGTTCAGAATGCTAACAAGGTATGTAGAACACTCATTATGTTAGTGTATGTATAGCCTGTTTTGTATTAATTAAAAGTGTCCGCAATGCATGAAGTGGGAAAAGGTATTATGTAGTGATGTCTTGCTGAGCATAGTAACGTTTGTAGAAATTGTGTGTCCTGCTGTGGACCACAAGGTAAACATCACAGACACCACAAGGAATGCTACATGAGGGCTTTAAACAGAACAATTCCAGACCACCCGCTGTCAGTGGTAGGGTATGTCCAACAAGTATGTGCCATAGCAGGGGATAGTATATGTTGATATACTGTCACAGTAGGCATGTGTATGGGCATATAACGACAATAACATGCCTAAGGTGGTCCTGCTGTGCAAGTATGCTTTGCATAATGGGATAATATGCAAAATATGTGTAATGTACAGTATTGTAGGTAGATATGTCAGATATTCTACACAGCATAACAGTTATATCATGCAAATAAAAGGTATTGTCTATTGGCATGTACAATACACAATAACAGGATACATATGGCTTGTAGTCACTGGACACTGTAACAGCATGATAGCTAATCAAAATGGAAGAGCTACTCAATTAACCATGCACAAAGGACATGTAATAGCTTCACAGGTTCATAGTGAGGTACTTATGCTGTCTGGCAAGTCTATGTGTAAGCCCAACTACAGTGTTTACACTGGCGGCACCTCTCTAGGGTAGTGTCCTGTCTGTGAACAGCAGAGCCATGTGCTACCTGCACCTCTGCACAGTACAGTCACTGCAGTGATCCCTGGCGTACATGTGTGTCTCCCATCCACCAAGTGAGGTATCTCATAAACAGTAATGGCGTAATTTCTCCAAAAACAGCAAACGGAACTGAATTAAATGTCGAAATGGACATTAACATCAACGCGGAACGTGTAACCGCACAGCAAGTAAGAAGCAAACGAGGAAACACTCACCTTGCTTCCGCTGCACCTGATGGAGGTTTTAATTTCAACAAATGGACTAACAAAGGGTTTTCCTTTGGTCAAGGTACTGTTTGCACTAGCGAAATTTTAAATAACAACTTGGAAGCAAGGCTCAAAGAATTTAGTAATAAATTATACTCATACAAATCAACTAAACTTGAAATTGATTACCTTGCTGAATGTTTAAATGTTAAAAGGGTCCCTAAGGGACTACGCATTGTAAAATTTCCCAACAATGCTGCCCCTGGCAGTGAACTATATGAAGAATTAATAGCCCTGTTCAATAGAACGGGACTAGAAATGCTAGGGTTAATGATTAAGGATTATGAGGCCAAAGCCTCACTCTTGCTTGATGAAGTTAATGTATTAAATAACAATATTGTTAAAGATTCAATGTTTAGCAGTATAAAAAAAGATTATGATACCACATTTAATGAAATTGACAATCATTGTGTTAGGATTGTTAACAGAAAAATAAAAAAGTTGGAACGTGATTTACATGAGTACAGCACAGGGCAGGCATACAAGTTCTACGGAAGAAGTAGATGGGGAAAAGATCAGAATCATAATAGTAATGTTGACAATGAACATGACAATGTGTTTAATGAAGGGAGGGATGACCAAGGACCCAGAAGAAGTGAAAGATTGGCACAAAAACAAAACTTGCTACCAAATCAGATTAGGACAGGTCAACAGGATTTTCAATATGGCCAGGGGAGGCAGATGAACAGAAAAGGGAGCGCACTTACCAGGAGATGGAATCCCCCAAGGAGGTAGAAAATGACAAAGTAGATTATATAACACCTGATAAAGGAGTTACACATAACCTAAGTTGTAATGTAGTGAAAGAAGGAAATTTCTCTATTTTTAACTACACAGAAAGTGAGGTTAGTAGTGTATTTTTTGAAGTATTTACTAAAGGACTTCACTTTGTGCCACATACCACCATCAATGTACCTAAGACAATACTAGATTTGAAACTTTACACAAGGCGACTGAATTTAGCAGTGAATTTGAAAGGTAAAGTGCTAGACAGCAATAAGTTGTACAGAAAAAGTACGTGGAACCCCCCACTTCACCCGGTTATCAAAACATTTGAAGAACTAGTAGAAACAGAAATTCGGAATATAAATATGGAGAAGAATTTAGTAAGTAACAACTTTTCTGAGGAATCTTATCAGCTGATTAAGAAATTAAACAGTGAAGGTATTAGGGTGATGAAAACCGATAAAGGGGGGGGGGGTAGTATTAATGTATCAGCATGATTACACAGCTGCCCTGCATTCGCATTTACACAATAATGAACAATACAATCAGGTATCCATTAACGAAAGAAATGTTGCATACGCTAAAATTAAGTATAGGCTAGAAGACAACTTGTATCAAGGAGCAATAAACGAACAGTTGTTCAATTACTTGTTGGTCCCCAAACCAGTTACCCTATTATTTTTGGGATTCCCAAGGTGCACAAAGGGCTACAACCATTGATATTTAGACCTATTGTAGCTGGTGCCAAGGGAATCACCGAACCACTAGGAAAATTTGTGGATATAATACTAAAAAAGTATACAACTACTTTAAAATTTCTATGTAAAGATTCCTGGGAATTTCATGAGTGTTAAGAAAGAATTTTTCGACGAAACTAATTTCATGGTTACAGTGGATGTAGTTGAACTATTTCCAAGCATCCCTCATGAGATAGGCTTGGAATGGTTCAACGAAATGTTAGCCGAAAATTCCAAGTTAGGTGGTAAAACAATAGCACTACTTGTGGAATTCATGGAAATTATTTTGAAAAATAATTTTGTATATTTTTGTGGAGAAATATTTAGGCAAAAAAGGGGAGTAGCCATGGGGACCCCTTGTGCCTCTGCGCATGCTAACATTGTGTTAGGGTATTGGGAATCTAAATATATATTCAATACGGAATGGGTAGAACACCTAACACATTATCGACGTTATTTGGATGACATATGCATTTTCTGGAAGGGCAGCAAGCAAGAATGCGAGCAATTTATTGAATACATTAATAACAGTACCAATTTTCTCAAATTTACATGTAATATAAAAACTGATAATTTACAGTACCTAGATGTGGATTTGTGGAAGAATATAGAGAACAACTGCTTCATGTCCAGGATTCACCGTAAAGATAGTTATTCCAACATGTTTTTACACTACAATAGCAACCATCCTTTATACCAAAGGAAAGGAATCATAAAAGGACAGGTAATTAGAGCAGCAAGAATATGCAGTGAGGAAACCTGGTTTGAAAACGAATGCTTGTTTCTAATGAAGTTATTCCGAGAAAAAGGTTACCCAAAACAGTTAATAGAAGGAGTAACGGAAGAAGTGAGAAGTCAAAGAAAAGAAAACTACTTTCCTTTACTAGGTGAAGAGCGTGAATATAAAAGTAAAAAAATGGACAATGGAGCAAAAGAGAGTGAATGCCTTTTCGTTCACACAAATTGCAACGAAAGTGTAGCGGTAGAAAGGGCGATAAATAAATACTGGCCTATAGTTATCATGAACGAAGAATACAAAAAACTGCTTGGGGGTAAACCACAGTTTATTAGAAAGCATAACAGAAACTTGAAGGAATTGCTAGAAACAAATATAGATGTAAGGCAAGGTGAAACGACCCAAAGGATTGGGACATTCAAATGCAATAGTTGCAAACAGTGCCCTTATATTATGAATAAAAAAGGGTTCTATCTGAAGGCAAGGAAAACATACATAAAATCCCCTGGGTACTTCAACTGCAAAGCCAAAGGAGCAGTCTATCTTGGTTTATGTCAGTGTTGTCAAAGTTTTTACATTGGAAAGACAGAGAGAACACTTGCAAAACGGATATACGAACACCTTTACGACATTAGCAGAAGTAAAGAAACGAATGCCTTCTATAAACACTCCTTAGTATGTGAAAGAATGAAGATAGAGTTTATGATATTAGAACAGGTAAATATTAACCCCAGAGGAGGTGATTGGGAAACATCATTAGAGTTCAAAGAACTGCTTTGGCAGGTAAGATTAGATGCGGCCAAAACCCCAGGTCTAAATGGAGCTATTAGCATTGGTAGCCTGTTAAAAATTAGAAGAGCCAAGTTATAACACAATGAAATGCAATAAATTTAACACACCATAAAATTATTATTATAATATTAAAAAATGGTCAACACTTAAGGAAAAACCACAAACGTTGGGTCCATGGCCGCATCAGGGGTAGTGAAACACGGGGTTGACCAGGATGATCACAACCATAGCCTGATATAGCATAGTGGTAAAGTGTGGCAAATGAATATGTCCACCTTTGTGGGATAGAAAAATTGAAGAAGGTGTAGATATATACATACTTCCACTAGGTTCTGGGTACACACACATATACATTTTGTAAATATTTCATATTATGTTTTTGTCAGAAGTGGCTTGCAGTATAACTAACTTGCAGACATACAAAATGGCATATTACTTATACAAAATGGATTAATTATTAACATACTAAGTATTTGTATATATATATTTTTTGTGCTGTATATGTGGAGCAATTTGCCAATTGTTGAATGAAACTACTTGGAGGCTTAGAAACAATTGAATTTATTATCAGCACAAGGCATGGTATATAGACTGTATAATATGGTTTTTAAAATCCACGATTTTTAAAATGTATGATTTTTAACGGAATTTTTTAAGTATAATTTAAGTACAATTATATAAATATTTCAAGGTTTATTTGTGGATATGCATTTAATACTAACATGAACAAAAGATGAGTTAAGATACAATAGATATAACAACAATTAATATTATTAGATTGTATCAGTACAAAAAATGACCCTTTTGCTTTAAATGCAATGCAATTTTACAATTAATTGATTACTAATTAAGTAATTAAGTAGGGTAAAAACAGTATAAAAGAATCTGCTGGAAATGAATTAAATGTCTTGATAAAGCCTGGGAGGGCCCGGGTGAAAGCGCTTGACGAGATATTGGATTTATTGTATGTTTTTAACGCTTTTACTGGTGAAGCTGAAAATAAAAGTTTTGTTTCTGCACTTTGGTTTGACACCTGGATATCTTACTTCTTCAATTTTACCAGTTGGTGCTGTTCCTGTAAAGGAGTTTGGTGTTTGGTTATCTCATAAACAGTGCTACTGAGTGTCCCTGCGTGATCTATATAGGAATCATTTTCCAAAGCATGATGAGTGTCTGGTTTGGGAATGTAACCCTCAAGAACATCCCACTCATCGTTGCGTTTGTGCACATATCCATGAGCATGTTGCTCTCAGTGGCATTTGCTTATGTTGCTTATGTGGAAGTATATCCATGAATATTGTTGTGGACATGGGCCCTGTATGTTCAGCAGAGGTCACCCCTGAGTATGCAGTATGCAAATGTGTGTAGTCATGGTGTCCGTAGTACTGTCGCATACGTCAACCTTTGGAGCTCAATAATCCTCATGGTGTGTTAATGTTGTGGTATGTAAAGCCGTTGCTGTTCTGTAAGGTACACCCTAAACGGGGTGTTGTACCCTTGAATGTGTGTATACATCAGGAGTTTAGAGGTACAATGGGTGCCTTTGTTCCAGCTACAAACCCAGTACAGATAAGGGTGGCCACGTAGAAGGATATCCACGACACATTGGCAATATGGTTATCAAAGGAGTGGGTGCTACATACGTGTGTACTAAGATCCCGTATAATATCACATGTATGTGATAGTCAGTGGGTGATTGGTGTAATCCAAAGGGGATGTTCATGCACCATGTGTCATGCAGCTTGAGACCATGTTATCGACATCAGGTATCTGTCACAGTGAGACCCTTATGGAGGGAGTCTGTATCAGCTGGTGGATCAATCATGGCGCCTTGTCTGCAGTTGTCTGGAAACCTAGTCAGGGAAAGTCCCTCTGTGCTAGCCTGTACCTCAGGGAAGCATATACCGAACATGAGGGGCCCTATGACTGAGGACTATGGTATGCCAAGTGTAACTGAAATACAGTAGTTACTATGGTATGCTACCCTCATTGCATGGGTCCTGTCTGTGAGCCACTTTGCATAACATCCTGAGACATAGGGGTTGATGTGTAGGTGGATGTGTATGTTGTCAATACCAGAATGGAGAACGGTGCTGAAAGCCAATGAGAGGACAATGTAGGCTGTGTGGACCCCCTTACCATCATCAACTACCCTGGTAACTGTATCAAAGGAGTCCACCAGGTGTAGGAGCCATGGTCTGGCCCTAACAAGTCCAACCTGGGTAGCATCAAAGGTCTGGAGCCCATCAATGTCTCTGTGAATGACTTTCATGATGATGTGCCCCATAGCCTTGCAGAGCAGTCCAGTCAGGTGTATAGGGCAATAGTCCCCCTGGTTCATTGTGGCGCCAACTGTGTGATAACTGTTGCTCTGCATCATTCAGGGGCCACAATGTCTGATACAAGGCTATTAGTGAAACTCGGATGTCCAAGTGGGGAGACATGTCATTCTGAGGTTTGTGTAAATCACAGCCTGGGATGTTGGACGGTCACATGGAGTCTGTGTTCCAGGATTTAGAGAGTGCAGGTTGGAACTGTGTAGTTGTGACCCCAGGGACCCCACAATGTTCCTGCATGGATTATGGCCCTGTAGGGAGTGAGAGGGTGTAAAGTTAGCATTGAACCCATCCACCAGGATGTTGCCAACATCACTCGGTTATGTAATGTTTCTGAGTAACCGTCGTATGTCAGAGCAGATGTTGGTATTGCCATTGACTACTGACATACCTCCATAATGCTTTGTGGAACACCCTGGAATGTGTCGCAGTAATGTTTACGTAGCTAGGTTTGGAGGATGTGATAAGGGATCCCAGAGCCCTACTGAGGCTGACCAGTGAGCTACCCCACCCATGGGATTGTACTCCACTTTGCAACAGCCTCCACCTTTTGTTGTACATTATGTCCATGGAACTGGACCCCCAGAGTGGCGTCCATTATCTGGTGGGTACCATCATGGCTCTGTTTGGAATAGCATGATCCATGCAGTCGTGTAAGTGCTAATGAAGTGCACTGGGGTATGTTTCAGCATTTGTATGTGCATTGTCCATCTGCACGGGTGTCATGACATTTACTACTGCTGTCATAAGACGTCTGTAGTAGGCATTGTACTAATCTTGTACTGTGTATGCCCTGAAGGGTGTGGTGCCGGGATGTGGATAACAAGGGTGATTAGCATATGTTCAGAAACTACCAACGAGGGGATAACCACAGGTGTGGAACACCAGTGACATGTTGATAATGTCCATGTCTAGGATATTGTTGGTCTTGGTGGTGGTGTGTATGGGTTGATCCAGCCGAGTGGAGGTTATGAATCCTGGACAGCATTGGCCTAATGTGTTGGTACATGAGTAGCTATCCCAGTTAAGTGTGGGGTAGTGTCAGTCGCACATCAGTAGTACCTGTCTGAACCCTACTGTCCAGTACACCAAGAAATGAGGGCCAGTAACCATGGGGTATGTTGTTGAATCCATAGCATGTTACAATGTGTATAGCTGTTCTGGCCAAAGTTAGTTGCACGTGGATCACCTCTGATGCATTGTGCTAAGTAACCAGCCAGGAGGTGTGTACAACATAGTAAAATATGGACACACCTCACCCGTGGGTCTTCCGGTCCAGGTTACATGACTGAAAGGTGTGGTCTGTGTATAACCTGTCAGTGCCGGTGTGCTCTGCAGAGCCTAGAGGCAGGTCCCAGTCACTGTAGAGATATTGAAGTGGTCCATTATAAGGAGTGCCGTGCCTGTGATGAGTGGGGTGTGTTGCAAATGTTACACGTCCTCACATGAATGTCAGGTACAGTCTGGCTTGGTGAGAGCATTACCCCCAGCAAGGCTACATATGTGCATCTCCCACAGGCTGTAGTGCCGTATGTTGGGAGGTGAGCATTGACTGTGTACATGAGACAATTGCTCTATTGCCACATGTTCACCATATTCATCATATAGACAGGCAATAGCACTGGAACGTGACAGTTGGACATGTCTGTATATTCAACCATGTCTCACAAGATATGTGAGTTACGTGTGTACAACAGCTGTTGTACTGTAAGCAAGCTGGAAATGTAAGGACAGACAGTGTACTTGTAAGAAATGAGTTGGAATGGGTGCTATAGTAATTAGTAGCTCATGAAGTGCTCACAAGTTCTGAACAAGTGCTGAGCATGAATATGCAATACAGATAGGGTGTTGGATAATATCAACCCACTGCAACCCACAAGTGGAGACGACAGTCATAATTGGAGGCACTGCACTATTACCCTGCTGAGTATGGTCTGCAAGTCTATGAACCTTTATCAATGTAGATGTTAGCAGTACAGAAGTAGATGACAGTACGGATGATTTCACACTGCATAGCATACCTGTGACAGGTCATAGGACATCATCACCCATACTGTGTTCCAGCTACACTGAGTATACTAGATGTACCTTCGTATGTCGCATGAGTGTTCTACCAGTGGCCTGTTGACAGAATCAACACTACAAAAGGTGTCAGAGTGACATGTGCATATCACACCAGTGGCAGCTACAGTAAAACAGGGTTAATGTTTTGTACTCCCCCTCATTGTAGCCCATACCACACAGACAAATGGGAGGCATCTGTGTATGTAAGGATGTGAATGGCCATGACCTAGGAGAAATAGCTGTCTCAGTGTTGTGGACAACATACAGAATGGGCTTTGTGGGTGAGGTGAGTGACATATGTGCACCAATCTGACAGCTGATAATAGCATTGTCACCACTAGGTGAATAACCCTGTACCCATTAACTACCACCTAGGCAGCGGTCAACATTATGGACACTGTGTAAGGGATGCTGCTGTGCAGTTCACCTCTCTGAGTTGGTGACGTCTCCAATGCCTATTAGGTAGTCATACGAGGCACCCATGTCATGACAGGATGCCATCCATGAGCATGGAGATCATTGGACAGGCATACTCAGCACTCGGGTGACCAATATCAGATCACATATCATCTTTAAGGGGTATTGGCCATGCGTGGATGGGTGATACCAGCCTTCACAATCCTCACCTCCACTATGCAGCATGCTGGCTACCTTGGATAATGACATGTGCTACACTGTGATGTTGGACATGCTACACATACATATCCTGATATGAAAGACATATGTCATGGACAGCCACCGTCCTACTACAAGGATCGCCACATGCTGGACAGATCCCTGTGCCATACATGTTACATACTCCCGCCATACTATGCAACCCTGTCCATCAAAGCTGCACATGTCATCTCTGTCATACATGGTGTGATGACCGCATGGTAGATGTATTATTAACTGTCTGGATCAGTAATGTGGCACTGATGTGCCTCGCGGTGGCAAAATGGCTGTCAGATACAGCTAGGAATCCTTGCCCATACATGCTATAGTTGATAACCATCCCTGCGAATGACGTCCGGCTAGCCATTGTCCCATGTCTATCACATGTGCAATGCAGGTGATCCGTGGCAGGATGTTGGTCTGCTGTACAGTGCCGTGTAGATGTATATGGCAAAACACATGCATGTAAAGGTTCCTTGCATATGTGTGCATTGTCACTGCTCATGTCCATTTAGGCAGCGTATGTGTTGATAAGTGACATATACACAGCATCAAGGTCAACAGCATCACTGTGGACACATCCAGGCATGTGCTGATAGGTAAGAACACCAGTACAGGCAAACAGACATGCCCACATCAAGACAGCATTCACATGGAGTATGAACAATGTAATGAGGTGACACACATATATGGTGATGATATCCAATGCATAACGGGTGTTACATGTGTGACACAAACATGTCAGTCGTGTCAGTGTCATGATGATTTGCAAAGATAACTGTGCAGATGTACTAGATTTAATACAAATATATGTGCAGCTGTATCTCTGTACATCTCTGTGATACTGTGACCTGTCACCATCATTATGTTTTCCAGATAATGCCTCATTCACGCCTGCCAGCATACAGCCACCAGGAGGATGATGTCCTCATCCTGTACCTCCATGAGAACTATGAGGTGTTGTTCAGTCATGTGCCACAGCATGCCCAGCAGTGTGACGACCTGTGGCGGGACCTTCGCAGGAGGGTTAATGATGTGGGTGGCCATAACCGCACCTACCAGCAGGTGAGCAGACACTGCATGGCCTTGATACGACATGCAAAACAGCGTGCCTCTGCAATTGCCAGGGAACAAGGTGGAACATGTGGTGCACCACCAACCCAGCCCCCACTCACACACACCGAGGAGCTACTGGCCAGCCTGGGGACACCCTCAGAACAGCATCCACAAACACTAGCTGCCGTCGTGGAGGTGGGTGTCTCCCAACCAATGAGTCTGGAGTTGCCTGGTAAGTCACTACTGCACATATGACTATTATATCCCATTTATTTGCATGTGTCACTGTACAATATGTAATGTAACATCATATGCAAGGTATGTTTACACACATGCTGCATACTACAGTATGCTACCCTGTGTATGCACACATGTGCATACTATATGCTATTGTGCAGGTGAATGTGTTCCTGTGGCTGCCATACAGTCATGGATAATGTTCAAACTGCTGTGTCACCCCTATACAGGTACCTCTGGCGTGCCGCACAGACATCAGTCCATTGCAGGTGAGACTGTCATCAGTATCAGGCATGTTAATGCATATATCTATTCGCCATGTGGCCAGTTAACACATGTACACATGAAGTATGGTCCAGTCATGATATACAGGTCACATCTCCCATCATTCACACTGGCTACCCATGTGCAATATATACAAATGAAATGAAACACCAACATGAAACCACAGTATCTGTCATTGCTACATGGGTGGACAGCTGTGCATACAATGGTGGAGGTGTTATTGTTCATTGTAGGCATATGTACTATACATTGTAACAACACATGTGTGGTACGCAAACAGTACCACACAGTGATCTGGGATATGGGCAGCCCACAGGAGTCACCATTGTGTTATATGCCCCTGCAATGGGTGCACACATTGTAATGTGCCATCTGACATGTCTCAGACATGTAGTGTTCTGGCTGCAATATTGTCACACTATCCCATAATACATACCCCACATACCAAACATACAACCCATTGTCTGCATAGCCCTGTGGACGGTGACATATCTGACATCTATGGGTGTATGTCCTATGGGACTACACAGACGTGAGATAGATGGCCATCACAAACATTTGGCCAACACATGTTCACACATGGCCATGGGGGATGGCCAGAGACATGTAGCCACACAGTAGATGTGATGTGTATACACCCTGTTGCACATTGTCCACACATGGTCCAACTATAGCCTTAGCTGACTGATTATACAGTTGATGTGGTACACTGGACATCCTAAAAGCCTGTGCACAGCTAGTGGAGGTGTCACGTAAGTTGACCATATAAGACGTGTTGAACATCATGACTGTGTCATAGCATGACAGTGTCACCTGTATAGCTTCCACAGACATTGACACCACATCAGGCCACAGATACCATACATTTCCCTTGCTGCTGCAGGACATCACTGTCAGCCATGCACCTCGTGTGTGTGGTACATCAATGTCATGTGGGACATGGTGTACTGACAAGTCTGCCATGTGTGGACATGGTTGCCAATCAGCTAAGACTCTGTAGTAGTTGTGCAGGAGTGTCATCCATAGGTCTTCCAGTGACTTGTCACATGACACAGCATGGTTTGGTGTGTATACACCTCAGCAATGTGGGTCACAATCCAGTTATGTCATGTGTATGCACACAGGTTATGGCTATGCAATGCGTGCATATTACACACTGTATAGCAATATAGACACCTCAGGATGCCTTGCAATGGCACAGTGTCTGTACTTCACGCTGTATAGCAATGTAGATGCCTCACACTACCCTTCCATGCTCATGCACATTTGCTAAACGTGCATTCTATTTGTATGGCATACAGACAACACTGCAATGTGACACCCATTACAACGCTGTACATGTGTCAGGACACCATTGTGTCAGACATGTATGCATGTCAATGCACACGTCAGCAGATTACATGTCAAGATCACTTCAGCCATGTGTACTGTTAACCTGTGCTGGTCCACATGGTGTATCACAGGGATGCATGCTTACTACCATGATTGTGTAAACTGCATGGCTACTGATATGACACCTGCTTGCTGTTGTGTGCAACCCAGGAAGGTATGCTAACTACCACTATTAATGTCTGAGCTGCATGCCGTCTGCTGTATCACATGCATGCTGCATGCCGTCTGTCAAACCACATGCATGGTGTGTCTATGTGTGTGTCTGTGTGTGTGTGTGTGTGTGTGTGTGTGTGTGTGTGTGTCTGTGTGTGTGTGTGTCTGTGTGTGTGTGTGTGTGTGTGTGTGTGTGTGTGTGTGTGTGTGTGTGTGTGTGTGTGTGTCTGTGTGTGTGTGTGTGTGTGTGTGTGTGTGTGTGTGTGTGTGTGTGTGTGTGTGTGTGTGTATTGTAATGTAGAGTCTTTCTTTGCATTCACAGGTGATGTAGGTGCGTTACCCTCCTGCAGTCCATCTGATGTTAGTGTCCCCACAGATACTAGCAGTGATGAACATATGCATGAGATACAGGCAGGGTTGTCAGGGGATGAATCTGTGCCAATGGTTGCCATCCCAGCTATGTCCTCCTCTTCCCCGCACACAGTTCTCATGCCAACACATACCCCATCAACAGTGGCCATAGAGGAAGGACAGTCAGTGTGTGTTAGCTTGGAAAAGGAATGTGTGGTGGCTACAGAAGGTGTGTCTCCACACCATGGTGTCAGTGTAATGACTGCAGATGTGCCACACAGGCATGTGGCCAGTGCTGCTCATAGGAGGACCTCTGGCAGACATACACCTGCAGGACAGAGTGCAGCAGCTGGTGTCACCAGACGCATCTTCCAGACTGTAATGGTGGCACAGGCCCATGCTGAACGGCAGAACAGAGAAGGGCGGAGGCTTCAGAGGGATGCTATCTGTACTCTAAATGACAACATCCAGGCACTGGCAAATGCTCAACAGCAGATTGCTGATGTTCTGGACAGGCGATTGGGTGACATGGTCGGAATCCTTGACCATGGCATGGCAATCCGAGAGCTTGAGCTGTCTGTGCTGGAACATCTGGTAGGAGTGAGGCATAGGCCACATGGACGTAGGCCAGCTACACCACCTAGTACAGGTCAACGTGAATGAGCCACCTCACATGCCCACTCCCATAGTGCCGGTAGCAGTAGCAGTGCAGCTGGTGCTGCACTGTCCACACCAGGACACAGCAGGCCACATGAACGTGGCCCTGGATGTTCCCAGCGGGGACACGGTTCCAGTGGACATGTGTCATTGGACAGTAGCCAATCTGTACCTCCGCTTGGTAGTGACCGTGCAATCCCTGGCAGGCACAGGTCACGTGGCCATGGCCAGACACAGTGAGCTGTACATCCTGGTCTGTACAATCTGGAGCTGTCAATAATACCCCTGTGTAGGCCTGGCAAAAGGCAGAACTGTGTGCAATCATACACGTACACAGCAAAAACATCTGTAGGGCACCGCAACACCCACATGCATAACGACCACACATGTCCAGTCACATCACCAGCCCTTACCCACACACATGATGTCATCCACTGGTGCAGCCTATGCCCCGGGCAAACATTATTACCCTGTGCATATGATGATGCCTGTGCCACATCCCTGTCATCCACACCATCGGTGCAGGGACATGCTCAAATGGTCTGATGCACAGGGTGAACAGAATAGTGCGAGAAGCATATATTACATTAGTTGTGTACTGTTGACAAGAACCAGACATACCATGTAGTACAGGTTTATAATGCATTGTTATATGTTCACAGTATGTGTCTTGGTAACAACAGTAACAGCATGTTGGTAATGATGCCCTGGTTCCCTACTTATGGTCTACTTGCATGTGCCAATAAGTAGCAGTGTTTGCAGTTTCCCATGTGTAAATGTGGAGTACTCACAGGCATGTATGGTAATACCAGCATGCTATACGTAGCCTCAACCTGACTGTCAGAAAGGCTACCATACCACAGATGTCCACACATCTACTGATCCAGAAGCATGTGGGCTGTTTAATAGGCTACAGTGGCTAGAGACGTGACATCCATACCAGGTCACATCACAGGTATGTTGACATGGTGCGGGGGGTTTACACAGCGGTCTGGCCAATGATAACGTTAGAGGCAACTTGATAGCATGAGGCCTCACTGTGTAGCAGTAATACCCTGTCACATTACAGGATGAGAACACACACAGACATACACAGAAACACACAGTAACATGCCCACACTCACGGGGTCAACAACACTATAATGCACACTCAATAGTGTTGAGGTGAGGACCCCTGCCTATGTGGTAATCACCCTCACAGTACTGTGCACAAACACAATGCGACACAGAGAATGAACATGTACAGGTAGCCAGTAAGGCTGAGACCGATGGCATCAACAGGGTAGTAGACTGCATCACCATGAGGGGTTGGGGATCCTGTCTGTTCTGTATGGTAGCATACACCCTCTCTCCATGCACCAGACAGACAGACATACATACACACACACACACACACTGTGGAGTCCACAAATGTCATTCACATACGGATAGCTGACATGTGTGTGATACACACACCACCCATGCCTACATCATGCTTTCCACACTGCAGTATGTACAGGTCTCTACAACAGTGTACAGGGGTGTGTAACAATTGGGATGTATTCCCCACCATATGTGGCATATATGGTCACACAAGCAAACACACATGGCAGTACTGTGAATGATACACCTGCTATATGATGATACATCTGACAGACATGCAGCAGTATTGGCTGCATTATGTGTACCAATGCTACCTTCGGCAATTGTGCTGCTATATGCACACAGGAGGATGTAAGTGTTACAGGTGTCACGTGACTTACAGTCAGTAACACCCGACCGCTGTGTAGGTTTTATGTCTTCACCGTCAAGTAACAGTAACATAGCATACTGTTTGCACATGTAATGGTAGGATTGCTTGTGACACACCTGTGAGCCATCCCCAGCAAACATCCATCTGCAAAGGTGGATCACCACTTTATGTACACACATCCATCCATACCTGATGTACATCCTACCGTACTGTGAGTATTTCACCATATACAGGTGTCAATGATGGGGCTGCATTGCAACTGCATGTTGTAGTTAGGCACAGATGAATGACATACATCAGCTACTGCACATGCATGGTAGCTGCATGCACACCACTACATGTGCATGTGTGTTGGTCCTACTTGCCTGTCATGTAGCCATGTTTGTATGCATTGCAATTGGTGGACATGTGTGATGACATACATAACACATGGACTGTTGCATGATATGATGGGTGTCATGGGTAACTAGTACAGGGGAAATGTTTCTCAGTCAACATTGCTACCTCATGTACTGTTAGCATTCAACAGCCATGGACCTACCTTCCATGTGCATGCGTGTGATTGCTGTAGCCACGGAGGACAGCAAAAGCTATGCTATGTACATATGTGCTGTGTGTGTGTGTGTGTGTGTGTGTGTGTGTGTGTGTGTGTGTGTGTGTGTGTGTGTGGACCATGCACGTATCCACTGCAATTACATGCATGTCATATCCAAACATGTGTGTTCTTTGGTGTACAGCGACAGTCATCTGTCACAGCTGTGTAAGACCCAGGGCTCCTGTTATGTGTAGAGCCGACCTGGTTATGTAAAGTGGTATCATTGCATTGTATAACACATGATGGATCCCTGTCAGTACATGTGTAGTCTGCACAGTTGCTGTAGACCTATGTACAGTCCACTGGTCATGAGTCACACGGTGTTGTGGTAATGTATGGATGTGTGTTGCTGGTCCAAGGGCATGGTGATGTCTGAGGACTACATAGTATAATGCGGCGTTTACCTCTGTGATCTGCACCTGAGTCATCTGTGATGGCTCTTGAGTGTGTACTGGTCAGTACATGTGAGTGGCCTTAATGTACGTGGGGACAGTAACACCATACTGTGCTCTTCCATGTTTATTATCCGTGTGCATGCAAGACAGCCCTTTGCTACTGCTAAGTGTGTGAGCATTCCTAGTATGCCATTGTGTAGATGGACACACAGTACATTCCAAACTGTGCCCTTCCATGTTTAGAATCTGTGTGCATGCAAGACAGCCCTTTGCAACTGCTAAGTGCATGAGCATGCCCAGTAAGCTGTTGTGTAGATGGACACACAGTACATTCCAAACTGTACCCTTCCGAATTTAGAATCTGTGTACATGCAAGATAGCCCTTCACTTCTACTAAGTGTGTGAGCATGCCCAGTACGCCATTGTGTAGATGGACATACAGTACATTCCAAATGGACATGTGATACTAAGTGTGTGAGCATGTCCAGTGACACCTTATATCGATGATGTGCCTCTGTGTATGGGCATGGACATTGACATCCTGTATAGCGATGGTGATCATCCAGGCAACAGATGTCCATACCCCACATCAGGACGAATGCCTACATTGAACACACTGGTTGACTGTCTTGAAGGGTGTATTGTCTGTGGCATGTCTCGTATCTATGTAGTGTTGTAATAGTGCTCCATAGATAGGCAGTTGTCCTGCTCCCACCACTGCTGTGTGTTTGCCTATGTCTACCTTGGGACAGTAATATGCTTTTAGATTGCACACTCTCTATACATTCCCTATCGGCATCTTTGCCTTTGCGGATGATGTCATCCATCTAGAAGTATGCCTCTGGGAGTGCTGTGTTCCAGTAATCTCGTTAGCGTGTTCTGTAACTGCGTAATGCTGTAGTGTGAGAAAATAGTTAGGTGTATGTTCGACTCACAGCCCTGACAAGTGTGTGTGTGTGTTTCCAGCTGCCTGGGGACAGAGTAATGCTTTTAGACGTTTCACTCCACATACATTCCCTATCGGCGTCTTTGCCTTTGTGGATGATGTCATCCACCTAGAAATATGCCTCTGGGAGTGCTGTATACCAGTAATCTCGACAGCATGTTCTGTAACTGTGTAATGCTGTAGTGTAATAAGGTAGTTAGGTGTATGTTCGACTCCCAGCCCTGCCAAGTGTGTGTGTGTGTGTGTGTTTCCAGCTGCCTGGGGACAGAGTAATGCTTTTAGACGTCTCACTCCACATACATTCCCTATCTGTGTCTTTGCCTTTGTGGATGATGTCATCCACCTAGAAGTATGCCTCTGGGAGTGCTATGTTCCAGTAATCTCGGTAGCTTATTCTGTAACTGTGTAATGCTGTAGTGCGATAAGGTAGTTAGGTTTATGTTCAACTCTCAGCCCTGCCAAGTGTGTGTGTGTGTTTCTGGCTGCCTGGGGACAGAGTAATGCTTTTAGATGTCTCACTCCACATACATTCCCTATCGGCGTCTTTGCCTTTGTGGATGATGTCATCCACCTAGAAATATGCCTCTGGGAGTACTGTGTACCAGTAATCTCGATAGTGCATTCTGTAACTGCGTAATGCTGTAGTATGATAAGGTAGTTAGGTGTATGTTCAACTCCCAGCCCTGCCAAGTGTATGTGTGTGTGTGTGTGTGTGTGTGTGTGTGTGTGTGTGTGTGTGTGTGTGTTTCTGGCTGCCTGAGGACAGAGTCATGCTTTTAGATGTCTCACTCCACATACATTCCCTATCGGCATCTTTGCCTTTGCGGATGATGTCATCCAACTAGAAATATGCCTCTGGGAATACCGTGTACCAGTAGTCTCGATAGTGCGTTCTGTAACTGCATAATGCTATAGTGTGATAAGGTAGTTAGGTGTATGTTCGACTTCCAGCCCTGCCAAGTGTGTGTCTGTGTGTGTGTGTTTTTAGCTGCCTGGGGACAGAGTAATGCTTTTAGACGGCTCATTCCACATACATTCCCTATCGGCGTCTTTGCCTTTGTGGATGATGTCATCCACCTAGAAGTATGCCTCTGGGAGTGCTGTGTTCCAGTAATCTCGATAGCGCATTCTGTAACTGTGTAATGCTGTAGTGTGATAAAGTAGTTAGGTGTATGTTCGACTCCCAGCCCTGCCAAGTGTGTGTGTGTGTTTCCAGCTGCCTGGGGACAGAGTAATACTTTTAGATGTCTCACTCCACATACATTCCCTATCAGCGTCTTTGCCTTTGCGGATGATGTCATCCACCTAGATGTATGCCTGTGGGAGTGCAGTGATGCTGGAACTCGGTAGCGCGTTCTGTTACTGCATAATGCTGTAGTGTGGTAGACTAGACAGGTAGGTGCTCTATTCCAAGGCATGGCAGGTGTGTGTGTTTGGCAGTTATACTGTATGTGTTGGTATCTGTGGGTGACTAGCTGCCGGATGTGTTCAGTGTGTTTTGTTGCTGTCCTATATAGTGTCCACAGCCTGCATATTCTGCCAAGACACTAGGTTGTCAACACATACATTTGCCAATAGGTCTGGTGAGTAACTATCAGTAGCCCTACTCTTACCCTTGATATGGTCTGACCTGTGTGACGCAACATAACACACGTGCCTTGATAGTAACAACACTACATGATGCAGGTGGCACATGTAGTTTCCTTTTCATTCCTGTCTAATGCATTGCTATCATGTGGTCTGCTGTTGTGATATAAATGCCATATCTACATATGTGTGTACATGTATATGTGTGTATGTGTATGTATGTATATATATATATATATATATATATATATATATATATATATATATGTATGTCCATGTATATATGTATACAAATATATATGATATATGTAGATGTAGAGGTGGACATAGATGTGGGCATATATGCCTGGGGACATCAGCACTATTGAATGTTTGTGCCAGATGATCTGTATGTGATAACCTGGGATCTATGTATATCTGCCATGGCGTGGTGGTAATGCACATCGTCTGTAGTGTGCAGGGCCACGGGTTGCAGTAGTGTAGACACCGGCTATTTTGTTGCTGGGAAGACCATGGGACATTGAATATGGTGATAGTAAGGCACCTGTTGCCAGTTGTGTATGGATCTGAGTGACACTGAGCAGTGGTTATTAATTTGGAAGTTCTGTATGGGTCATATAACTATTCATTAGAAGACTATACTATGCAGATGAGGTTGACTATAGTGTATCACATTTATCACCAGGGTGTGCTGCTGGTCCCTGGAGTGTATGTGTGTAGTCAGCCGGGTGCAGGTCTTGAATATAGTTGACAGCATGGGAGGGGGGGGTCAGGCATACTGTACGTACATTGCAGTACTGTGCCACGGGAGTGCTCCTGCCTTAGCACACCTAAGCTAGGGGTGTGTCTGTACCTGCCTGGTGACATTGGGAGGGATGACAGCAGTGGTGGGGTAGTCAGGGTGTACAGGCTGCACAAACAGGTGTTGATTAGCACAATCAGCAGATGACATGACCAGCCCGCACATGAACAGTACATTAATGCAAGCAAGCAGCATACACACAGGTTTCGTCCACACTCTACACCACCGGTGTATACCTGCAGGGACATTTCACGACACAGTCCAACCAAATGACACGGGCTGCAGCAGGCAACATATACCAACATGTGCAGGAGGCTGGGGCAGTGAGGATGTGTATGCTGCCAAACAACCCTTACTGGGGTGACATAAGACTTTATAGACCAAGGGTGACTTACCAGGGGCTACATGGGCTGGGGATGTTGGAGCACTATGTGGTGGACAGAGACCTCCTACAGCAGCTTGTTGACCTGTGCCTGCCACACCTGACACATCAAAGAGGCTGAGGGAAACACATCACAGTGGATACCATGGTATGTGTTGGCGTAGGTGTACTAGCCACAGGTACCTCACACAGTACAACTGGGGATATCATGGGTATCTCACATGCATCTGCATCCAGAATATTGCACCGGTTCACAGACGCCATGTCATCACATGCTAGTGAGCATGTGCATGTCCTCAACACACGTGATTAGTAGACCAGCGATATGCATCTGTTCAACCACATGGATGACTATCCTGGGGTACTGGGTGCTATAGCCTGCACACACATACACATCATAGTACCACCCGGTGAGTGGTGTAGGGCCTACAGTCACTGCAGGGGCATACTCTCCAACAGCTAAGCCATATGCGATGGCCAGGGCATGAGATTGAATGTGTGTGCTGTCTGCCCTGGAAGCTATGATGTGTCCGATATATGGCTTCTGACACAGCTGTAGCACACCAATGCCAATATGGACATCCCCTACAGTCTCCTAGTGGGGGATGCTGGATAAACACTGGTGTCGTGGCTGATGACACCCATCAGCAATGCACTCACACCTGAACACTCACACCATACTGAGGCAGATGCACGGGCAAGACATATACTTGTGCATGTGTTTGGGATGCTCAGTTCACAGTTCTGGTATCTGGACACATCCGTTGGAGCTCTGCAGTATTTACAAGCTACATGCATACAAGTTGTTATGGTATTTGCTATGCTACACAGTCTTATCCTGCAGTAACAGTTGCAGCAGGAACAGCATGGGGCAGGGCCACACAGCCCAACACCACTGCCAAGGCCTGTACAGACACAGTGTGACTTGGTGAAGGAACTACCTGAGCAGGGCACAGTCGGCAAAAGCCTGTGCACAGTATGACCTGCCCTTGGCAAAGAGGCAACACAAGGCATATGCACTGACACAGTAGGTACCCACAGATTTCCCCTCTCTGACCCACACACAGTACAATGGATGCCAAACATGACAGTACCTGTGCTCGGCCATGTATAGGAGGTGCACTGTGTGCATCCAATATAGGCAGCACTCCAGCACCATCCTTAATTCCAGAACACACCCAGGGTATGTCTATTGACCTAACAAGTGGCAGTTGTATTAGAATGTGTAGTTATCCATTGCTATGGTATGTATGTGAGCATACAAGTGACTGTGGTGGCCAAATGTTAGGGCAGCAGACAGTACACATCCATAGTGGCACCATGACCTCTGTAGCACATACTGGGGTCTCAATGGTAGCCTGTAGTAGACAGGGTGTCCTAACCCACTGCAGATTATGGGCTGACCATCATGTGTGTCCGTACAGCCCACATAAGTTCCATGCAGCTGGACAGATGACCAATACAGACAAATGATATACGATGGCCTATGGATATGCCCAATGAATGACCCCAACCCCCTAAGACACACACAGACAACAGCAGGCCAGGCAGTTTGATGTATGTTGTGTAAGCTAGGACGTTCAACACCACTGTGCTGGTAATTAAAGCTGGGAACTGACGTACCCTGGTATCCCTCCAACCAGCAATTTAGGTAGGTCCACACACTGACATGGAGTACCCGGCATAACAGTACAGTAGCGGCAGATGTGTACAACTCTTGGCTGTGCCCCCCATCTCACCTACACATGTGAGAGTCATGTGCACCACCCACGGTGCTGTGTAGGACTGTGGTTGTGGTTGCATGTCCCCCCACACTATGCAGACATGTAGCAACTGTCAATGCCACATGACCATTAGCTACCCTGCAGGCACAGCATGACACCTGTCTGTGTAGAACAGAGGGGTCAGCAACACAGTACTAACTATCTGGACATGTGACACATGCAATACAGTTGACCATACTTGGCATGCTCACACACATGATGGTATGACGGTAATGTTGGTCGACAACATGCGTAACGGTCATACTGGGCATGCTCACACATTGAAACACAGGACAGCCAGGCATGCATACACCAGTTGTCCGGACATATCTGCCAGTACATTGCTATACTGTTGGAAGTCTGTGCTGTATGGTGTGTGTGTGGTCTATTGTCTGTACATATGCCATGGTCTATTGTTAATTCACATGAGTTATGTGCGCAGGGTACTTCTACCATCACTTTTACAGGGCGTTTTTTTGTTTGCGGACAGGCCGATGCCTTTGGATAAGACTGGGTAAGGCACATTCCAGCAGGTGGGAGCAGTTGTGCATGGGTGTGCACAGTGTTAAGCACTGCTGACCTCTGGTCACAGCACCTTATACATGTTTAGACTCCACATTTCTTTGACAGTGCACTACTGGTATACTGGTAGACAAACACGCTTACAGCCGCTAGCTCACCGAAATTTCCGCTTACATTTGTCACTCACGCTGGGTGTGTGTGATCCCTTGTGATGTGTATTACATCGGACTACATGACTACAGTATCGGGTATGTGTAACCATTTTGTGATGGCAGGCTTTCAACTGTACGGACTCGGTGGCCTGTCCAATGACGTAATCATATTATATGCATGTTCCTCATACGATCTGCTCCCATCTGCCTAATACATGGGAACCGATACTCTGCAATGCTGACATCTGACGAGTTTGTTAACGTAGCTGTCTGCCGAGTCATGCTACCGCATACCTACTGCATGTTGTCCACCTTTCAGATTGCACGATGGGAGACTGTAAGAGTGACACCTTTCCCACTTTGCATGGGACAGTCCCTCATCACGCATATCTCATGTGACAATAACAGAACTCTCCTCCAATCGGGGACACATTTCTACAGAATCAGGGACAGGTCAAGAAAAATCAGGGACACTTTTACAAAAGTAGTGCTATTAACTTGAAACATTGACAGAATCAGTGCATATGACTTAATACACATATTCTGAGGTAACAGTTCTTTATGACTCTTATTTATTGTCATTAGTCAGTAAGTGTAATTCACCACTTTTCCTTCAACAGCCACTAATTTTAGGAGGGATTAAGAGGGACAGAGTTAAACTTTCAGTCAAACTCAGGGATGTACCTGACATTCAGGGATGGTTGAGTGGTATGGACAATACTCTAGCCATTGCAACTGTCCTGATTAGGGGACATTCTCATGTTGTATGTGTCTGTACTGGTTGCTTGTTGCAGGTCTTGTATACCTGACACATCAATATGTCATATGTAGTAGCATAAGCAACTTTACTGCTGCTAGACTACTCTTTGATTTGATCCGATATGTATATTTCTGTACTATGCATGGCTGTAGGTATGTTCTGCCCTGGTACATCTGACATTTCTACAGAGCAGGTTCCACTTTGGCCATTCAGAATGGTGGCGGCCCTATATACCCTATATGTAGAGCTATCACATGTGTCAAGGCAACACATACCCACAGCCAGTAATAAATGGATGACTTCCACGGTTTGCATACGTTAAGGTTATTCATGTTGCATTATAATTGATAATACTGTTTCCTATTACATGTAGCTGCTACTGATGCAACAAATTGATGTCTGACACCACTACACACACTATATAGCCTCCATTCCCGAACTCACAGGCCATGTGCCATAACTGTCATTTTGCAGGACACAACTGCCCAGACGGGTGTGTCCCTCGCAGGCGTATGGGTGTTGAACCTCTTCTATTATGCTATTATCTAACTAAGATGATCAGCAAATTATGCACTTTCCGTCACTAGCAGACCTCACATACCAATGGGTGTGAATGAACACTGTATCAGGCACAATGCATAACACCCTGTGGGACACATTTAGACGATTGGTTCTATTAACCAGAAACATTCACAGTCACAGAGCATATGTACTCATTCACGTTTGTCGAGGTACATGCTGTTTATGACTCATACGTGTTGTTGTCTGTCATTACCTGTATTCCGCCACCTGTTCACCTAATATCACTAGTTCTAGAAGTATTTAGTTGGACTTTGTTACATTCTGATACATAACTATGGACGTCCATACTAATCGGGTACACGGCACTGATTTGGTCTCTATGTATTCCCCCAATGGTTTACAGACTATCCGGTAGATGTGCTCTTCAGGTTTGGGAGGTGTAGGCGTATGCTATGCCCACATAGGAATATTAATGACTTCCACTGGGCGGGCCTACTACATCTCTGCCAACCAGCACCTGCACACTTAAGCCCATTAATGCATACCCATGGTCCACCTACCCGGCACCCCTCTACAGCAGTCATGACAAATACTTACTGCGAGCGCAGCTGGGGTATGAGCACACCCCTACACATTGTCCACTCTCCCTGTCTCGGGACGCATGTCGTACGTTTTGTCAACCCATGTATTATCACACTTGCACAACCTACTGTTCCATGTACACCTACATCCTGCTCATATTAATGTCAGCAGATTCACACGTACCCTGAATTTTTGGGGTACCGCAAGGGACACCGATATCCATGTTTAAAGTGTAGACCTTGCAGAACTCTCCCACTGGTACTTTCCTACCGGTGTTTTGGACATTGGCAGTGTATTGATCTGTATTGCCTGTCCGTATGTCTGTCCGGCCTAGCTGGGTGATGTGGGGGGTGCAACGTTTATTTATTAGACCTCCCAGTCACATATGCCCGGGCTGTAAATATGTTACCCCTAATTGCTGTGAAGTAACCTATTTATGTACATGTGTATATCTACACTGACATATATATTTTGTTTTTTGTGTATGTGTATATATCAATACCTGTTGCTTGTGTATGTATATATATATATATATATATATATATATATATATATATATATATATATATATATATATATATATATATATATATATGTATATATATATTACTATAGATATATGTATATATCGTTTTTATCTATATATACATCTGGGTCTCCGCTAACCTATACATTTCCCGGACATGGACACTTACACATGCGTATTGGGTTTTATCTCTGCTTCAACAGCATACTGTTGCCTTAGTCATTATGACACCGACACTTCACTCCAGTGAACTTGTGCTCAGTATATTGCACGTTATACAGCGGACAGATGTCGCACGTTTTTCATGTCTGGGGTGCCGCTGCTTACTGGGATGTGATACAGTGTCATTCGACCTATTACTCATATGCGCAGCCTATTATTCCTGCTACTGTGTTTGTTTCTGTGCACATTCATATTATTACTGTTGATAGGATGTGTGTTTGTGTTACTGTGACTGTACATCAACATATTGTTGTCTTCATGTAGTTGTGTCTTTCTGTTTTTCTTGGTTTGGGGTTGTCACAACAGAACTCTGTTCCGCTCATGGGTGGATATAGGTTTTACTTGCCGGGCTTCCAGCCCTGACGCACAACGTCTGACAACAATACGCTCATTCACGCATGTCTCCACGCAAACGACGCTCTATCTGGGAATCGCACCTACATACTAGCTGACCTCCACGGGCCGCGCCATTGCACCTGGCACAACATACCCTAGCACTCACATGTCCATAATCACATATCCATAGTTTCTCCTGCACACCCGTGTTGAGTTTCCATGCATAACAGCCATTATACACCTGATTTCGCAGCCATGACACACCTTTACACATTGCCCTCTCATGAGCGTTGGGGCCCTACACACATTTTGTATCACCTCGTGTATTCACAGGCTCACCATCCATTCATATTTGCACATACGTGCCTTTCCTGGTGTTATGGATTATGAACGATTTGCAGGTTACAAGTGTAGGTGGTCGCAACAAGTACTACATTCCGTCTGTTTACAATGTTGACGTAGCACTTCATCGATGTTATTGCCACTGGTATAACCCTGCCTCTGGTGTGAAGAGCGGTACTCTACTCACACTTGTGCAGCTTTATGTGACATATGCTGCGAGCACTTCATAATGCCTTACTTGCTCTGGATTCCCTTCAAAACCCTTATGTTTGCTTTCGTCTTTTGGCGTTCCTTACATATCTATATATGTGTATATATAGATAAATATGTAGATATATAATTGCATATTTCTGTTATGTCTGTGGATATTTATTTATACACACATCTGTCTATCTATATATATAAAAGTTACAGCTGTACAAGACAACATACATTTGCTATGCTAATTGCTGCGTACACCCGCGCAGGCGCACTTGCATCTACTTATTCTGAGTTACATATGTTTACAGGCACTTCTTTGGGATTACATGTGCCTTATTCCTTATGAAAGTACCACTTTGATGGAATTCTGTTAATGGACCCATGTGAACGCGGTCACCTTTGCATGTATAAATGTTGGCTTTACAGCACAGAGGCATTCATTACACAATTAATATGTGCTATAGTCATACTTGAACCGGGAATGTTTTTACGTTGGTCGGATGCTGTAATCACTACACTATTGGTGTTTTGGCGCATTTATATGTATACCCATGGTTCATAGCTACTCTGACATACACCTCACTGCTTCCCTTACACAGCAAGCATCCATTCTCCTGCTGGGAAAACCGCAGTACTACAGTTAGGACATTCCCTGTTTCCTACTGCTCTGGACCCATGCTGTAAGTCTACTCACTCCAAGCATATTCAGAACTCCTACACTTATAGTCCTCGCACATACGCGTGTTTGATTGTCAGGGTGTTCATGTGCTGGTCCGTGATTAGGCTCGGCTGACTGGTGACTAGAACTGCCCTGGCACTGTTCAAAGATCAGGCATAGCACATGGACAGACTTAGTCCAGATTTTAACATTCTACCTGTGTTTACAGACGCAGGTGTTTGGGCACATCTGACCACATTATTGGGTCAGTGCTACATAATTTAGGGCGGGCAGTGGTTCCACTACATAATGCAGGTTGGGGGGGGTGGTTCCCACGTGTTTCCCTTCCCATTTGACTATTTAATTAATTTATAGATAAAATTAATATTATTCTGGACATCTGTTATAAATTCACTACAGGTATGCAATAGTCCTGTCAACAGATGTGACAGTTGGTTGGTGTACTTATGTTATGGACCTCTGTGATACTTGGAGACTCGTTTCTACAGTGCAGGGACAAGGCTATGAAAACTCAGGGACAATCACGGACACTTCTACCATATTAGTACTATTAACTTGGAACGTGTTGACAGATTCATAATACTACTAATTTTCTGCAGTTAAATGCGTCTATTACTCTTCATTGTTGTAAGCAGTCATTCTCATTCAACACCTTTCCCCCAAAGGTCACTGGCTTTGTGAGTGGTTAAGAGGCTGGCCAGTTATTATTTGAATGCTCTGACCATTGGTAGCGTTGACATTGTCATATGTACAGGTTGGGATGTATTCTGGGGACTAGGGTTGTCACCTTTTCAAATGGCCAAGATAGGACATTTTCGGAACACACATCAGATTTTACAAGCCGACACATACCCACTGTCAGTACAAAGGATAGAACTTTACTTATTTGCCTACATAAAAGCCTTTTGTTGTAGTGGTTTAATTGCTTATTCTGTTTCTTGTAACATTTAGGTATTTTAGATACTGAGAAAATTATTTTTCTGCAACTATTACATACCATATGGGATAAAATTATGTCCTACAATCCCAGGACATTTGCCATTTGTAATGTATTTTGTCAGGACACAACTGTCCAAAGAGGGACTGTCCCTCACAAAGCGGGACAGATGGTAACCCTACTGCGGACACCAGCTTGTTTGGGCCAACACATAGCTATGGTCAGTGCAGGTTTAGAACATTCATTTGTTTCCTAGCTGTGAGCCTTATACCTTTGGCACTTTTGTTGTTTGCCTGTTTCTTCTATGAATTACGTTTATTCTATCCTGACGTGACCGCTTTAGGCAACTGTTACATGTAGTATGGTACATTCCTACAATCACAGGACATTTGGCATTGTATCATTGTTGGTCAGGTCACGCCTACACACTTATTAATTGTCCCTCACACAGTGGACCAGGGAGTATCCTGTTTACGTCAGTGCCTTCATCACCCTTATACCATGTGCCACTATGCGAATGTGTGCAATATATTCTCTCGCTTATTTGTGTCAGGCCACATGCGTCATGGGCACGTGTTTGATCCTGGGTAGTAGGTTCTGCATGACCATCTAGGGCTGGGCAGTCTCGTGCACCACTACTGCACATTCCAACTTGTGTCCAGATATCTACAGGACTGAACTGCATGTCTTCATACCCATTCTAATGTTTACACAGGTTACTTATCCCATGAGGGATATCCCAAAAATTGAACAAGACCAAAACAAGACAAATACCAAACATTCTTCTGGTGTTACAAAAATGTGCTGGGGGTTTTACATGCAAGGGATGCATAGTTTGCAATCCTGAAACTGCCTAGGGTGACACTACCTACTACATATGCGTAGTGGTCACTATGTGTAGATGTGGCTGCACCAAACCAGTAGGCCAAGTATGGCTAGATTTGGTGGATGTTCAGGTATGGGAGCGGGTTGTGTGCTGTGGAGGGGATGCTGGGTAGTCCATTATGCATCCAGGTGTGTTGCATTTGATATGGCCAGTTCCATCAGGACCAATCTGTGGGTATGTGCCGGTGACATGTCTATACATTTGTATCGCACATTTTAATATTCATATGTTTGTGGGATTGTGTTCTACAGTATGTCCTGTCTGGTTGTATTGCAGATGTGTATACATGTTTTTGTGTTTCTTTCTGCTTCACCTGGTGCTTCCTCATACCCCTCCGGTTCACCAATTCCCATTCCCCCACACACATATTCCTTTTTTTTTCAAAACAGGTTTATTGTTTTAACATATAAGAGAAATATCATAACAATTTTATACAAGTAATTAAAAATAGGTATTATTATAATATTCAACAAAACAACTAAAGTATTTACAAAGACATCCACTACAATCAGATCAATTAATTAAACTAAAATACCATGCTATTGAAATTAAAATTTTTTTAACAAATTTTGTAAATTATCCCATACAATAAAATAAGATGTTTTTTTCTGTTTGTTCTAGTCCTAATTGTGTTTATTTCCATATGGCACACTATATTCATAACATTTTTAAATTCATTGAACGAAGGAGGTGTATCTGAAATCCAATTTCTAGTTATTATTTTCCTAGCCACTGCTAGAATAGACCATAACAAGGGAAGCTTAACCTTTTTAACACTTTGAGGTACAGGTGTGTTGAATAATATAAGAGATTTAGAAATAATGAAATTATCTGCAAAAAGAGCCTGCAAAAATTCATTAATTGACTTCCAGTATTCTTTCAATTTTATACAGTCATAAAACATATGAGCCCAGTCAGCATTAATTTCTACATTACATCTCTTACATAGATTATCTTTATTATTTATTTTATTCATCATCAAAGGTGTATAAAAGATCTATGTAAAAATTTCCATGTATAAAGTCTCCAGACAATGGAAGACATAGTTCTATAAGCAGATTCCAATATATATTGTTTATCTTGTTGATTTGGTGGGTCCCCATTAATAGAAGTGAAATAATTCCAGTATGAATCTACACTGTAAAAGTTTCTTGTCTGATAACTTTATGTATGTATGAAAGTTTACCTTTATCAGAAACTTTATGTTGTAAATTTAATATCAAGTAATCAATCAGTGTTGGAATAGATTCTTTAACAGTTATAGACATTAAATCTATTTTATTAATGAGATGTTGTCTAAAGGTCTGAACCTCTAACCAGCAAGTTTCTCTTAGATCAAATTCTTGTTTTAAGAAATCTAGATTTTTAACTTTATTATCAGATATCAACTGATACCAGTACTTTAGATCATTATCTATAGCTAAATGAGTTCCTTCAGAAGTAGATGACAAAAGCATACCCTGAGTATACATTATAGGAAATACAATAAAATTCCATTCCCTATACTTAGGGTGCATGAATATAAAGTTACGATAACTAATAATAATATTTAATGGGTAACAAACCATATGTTTAGGTGTAATAGGTGAAGTACAAAATTCCTTTAGTAACCATAACATGGAGTTATTTACAATCATATTTTTATGTGTTAAGGAGATTTTCATGAAGTGTATACTAATTAGCTCCCAATAATCTTTCCATTTTGTGACATATGACTGATCTATTAATAAAGTAATAACTTTTACAATAGAAGAGATAGTATATAAATTAAAGTCTGGAAAAGAAATACCCCTTGAGACCAGCTATTAGTATGTTTCTTTAATGCAATCCTAGGTCTATTAGGTGCCCATAAGAAATTTAACATTAGTGTGTTCAGTTTCTTGATAATTATTTTTGTAGGTGGAAGTATTATTGATTGTATTAAGTATAAAATCTTGGGGAATATTATCATTTTAATAATTGTAAGTCTCTCCTCCATAGTAAAAACATATTATTCCAGGTATTAAAATATTTTGTATATTAAGAAAACAGGTATTATAATTATTATATATAATAGATTTAATATCTTTAGATAGTATTATACCTAAATAAGTTATCTGACCTGAATTGGGTACATATTTAGTAAAATCACTAATGAGAATATTTTTTCGTGTATATATAGGTTGTATTTTAGTTTTTTCTTCATTGAATATTAAACCAGAAATACTTTTAAAATTCATCATGTTATCAAATAGAGACTGTATAGAAGAATTAGATCCTGCTGATGTAATTAGAACATCATCTGCAAAAAGTTGAATTTTGGATGTTGTATTTTCATCTATTTCAAAACCCTCTATGTCAGTACTGTTTCTGATCAAATTAGCCCAAGGCTCCATTACTAAAGTGAATAATAGTGGAGAAAGTGGACATCCTTGTTTTGTACCTTTAAGAATGGGTATTTTTTGTGAAACATATGTTCCTACCTTAATATAAGCCAACATTCCTTTGTATAAATGTTCAATTAGATTTACAAATGCATCCAAGAAGTTTGTGCATTTCATTAAGGTAAACAGATAGTCCCAACTTACTGAATCAAATGCTGAACTTATATCAAGACTAATAAGTGTTAAATCTTTCTTTTTCCTATTTGCAAAATCTATTAATGTTAAAGTTCTTCTTATATTATCAAAAGTATTTCTATTTACAATGAAGCCTGTCTGATCTATATCTATAATGCCGGGAATGATTGTCTTCAATCTATCAGCAAAGATATTCATAAACATTTTATAATCAACATTAAGTAATGAGATGGGCCAATATGAAGAACATCTAGTTGGATCTTTATTAGGTTTTAAAATTGGTGAAATAAATGTATATTGCCAAGATCAGGGGGTTATTAACTCAGTTTGGGCCAAAATAAAAACCTTATGTATTAATGAATATGTATTTTTAGAAAGGATTTTATATATCTCTGGTATAATACCATCATTACCCGGTGCTTTATTTGATTTAAGCTTATTTATTTGTGTAATAACTTCTGTATATGAAATACTCTTGTCCAATAGTTTAATCTGTTGTTTATTAAGCTTTTTATTCATATTTGTGGTTATAAACTCGTTTATTTTATCTTTAGGTTCCATGTTAATATTATTATGGTTAATTTTGTGAAAGTGATTTCTAAATTCATCTAGTATTTCTGGTATACTAGAAACATTCTTCTTTTTCCTTAGAGAAAATATTTCTTTGATATGGTTTTGTTTATTCAACCATTTGTTTTATTTTTAAGTCTATGTAAGTATTTGGGGCTTATTGAATAAGACAAAAACTTGTATTTCTCTAAAGTTATTTTAACTTTATGAGTTAAAATTTCTTTGTATTTCTCATTTAGTTTGTTTATTTCTTCAATAACTCTCTTGTCCATAATATTTTCTTTATTATTATGTTTATAAGAGTCTAATTTACTTTGAATATCTAACAATTCCTTATCCCAAGATTTCCTTTTATTATTATACCATCTGATACTTTGTCCATATAGATATGATTTTAAGGCATCCCAAACATAAACAATGGATACTTCAGGAGTGTTATTTATGTCTAAAAAATGTTTTACTTCTGAAAGTATATATTCTTTATAGTCTTTTAGTTGAGTTAAGTATGCTGGTATCCTTTTGATCTGAACATTATGAGTAGTTTTATCATGAATTCAAAAACAATTGAATTATGATCAGATATAGGACATGAAATGATTTTGGAATTAATTAAATCTGTTACCATCTGGTTAGAAATAAAGACCCTATCTATTTTTGAATAAGTTTTGTATCTGTTAGAAAAAAGGTGTATGGTAATAATTTTGAATCTATCTGATTATTAATATCATTCAAATGATAAGAATTAGCAAAATCCTTTAAATGTTTTGCATTAGATGTAATTCTTCTCTTTCCTATAGTGGTAGTATCACTTTCATGTAGTATACAATTAAAGTCACCAGCTAAAATAATATCTCCTATAGAGAATGATATGATCTTATCAAGATGATGTTTCACTGTATTAATACCAATTCCAGGTATCCAATATACATTAATTAAAGTGTAAGTCTTCCCATTAATTTGTATTGTAACCATACAAAACATTCCTTTGTCATCCTGATAAGACTTAATGGTTTTAGGAATGGGCATACTTTTATTCCATAAAATATCCACTCCTCTTTTTTCTGAGTGTGCTCTGAACTAACCAATACTGTATATTTTTTGTGGCTAGTTTATCAATATCTTTTTTCAAGAGATGGGTTTCTTGTAGGAAGACTAAGTTGGCCTTATGTAAATTAATGTATCTTATTAGGCTTGCCCTTTTACATGGATTATTCAATCCATTAATGTTTAAAGAAATTCCTTTTAAAGATGTCATTTGGCATTTTAAAACTTAAGAATCTTATGATCAAAATAACAAATAACAAGATAAGTAATGTTACATCTCCTCCTTTAGGTGTACCTTTAAATATAGCTGTATTTATTGAATCTCTTATGGGATTTCGTATAGGATTCAATTTTGTTTGTAGTGACAATGAATGTACAAAATATATTGTGGATGTCAAAACTATATACAAATAACAATGAAGAAGTGAAAATAATGTAAGGATTAAACCTTGCATCCAGCCTGGAGTTATAAACTCCAACTTAGAGTAGTATTTACCACTCAAGTTAACCCCTACCCTAAGCAGCAGTACGTCAGCTACCACCTTATCAATTTAATACTAGTTATATTTAACTGAAGTTAACAGTTTTCAATTCAATTGTCTAGCAAGACAAGACTACACATTTGGTAAAACAGCATCATATAAACTAAAATAAACCTTTTTTTTTTTTTTTTAAACTGTTCATACTACTATATACATCCATGTAATATAAAACACTTGTATTCAAATAGCATTCAAATAATCTTGATGTTAGAAATCAAGAGGAGAGAAAATAAGTTCTAACATTCATTTAAATCAAAAACTTTGGCTAATATGATTCAGACATTACATATATTAGGATGCATCTATTTTCTGTTGTGTAAATACAGTTAACAGCTTCCAAAAAAACCTTGAATTGCTTGTATATGAGCATTTACTCAAACTCATTATTGCCAATAGAATACAATATTGTATTCATAGAAATTGTTATAAATCATACTTCATAGTTAAGCAGATTCTCAGAAACATTTATATACATATCTACATACACACACATACACACACACACACACACACATATATATATATATATATATATATATATATATATATATATATATATATATATATACACACACATACACACACATATACATATATATATATATATATATATATATATATATATATATATATATATATACACATGCATACACAAACACACATACACACACACACACACACACACACACACACACACACACATACACACACACACACACACACACACACACACACACACACACACATACACACACACACACATACACACATACACACACACACACACATATATATATATATATATATATATATATATATATATATATATATATATATATATATCTGATCTCACTGAGTTGTATCTTTACTGAGCACCATCTTACATTGCTGTCCCTTCAATAAATCTGCCTGCTTTATACAAAATAATGCACAGCAAGCACATTTTAGTAACCAGATTTTACAAACATGCTATACTACTGCTTTAAAATATATCACATGACAATTTCTTCCAGTATAGAGTTATAAAATTATTTATGCTTGTCAATCAGATGAATTAAATGAGTTATAGTAATGTATATGTTTGGGACATAGGTTTTTAACACATATTATTAATCTGCTATTCCTGTATCTGTGATGTGTCAGTGTGATATCTATGTCAAAGGTGAGACCAGCTGCTTTCAGCTTCTCTGTGAGAATTCTGAGAGTTGAAGCTTTTGAAGTAGCTCATGGACACTGTGCATGAGACAGCCCACATCCCAGATTGTCTCTCTTAACATTTCATGGAAACTTATTAAAAACTAGTGACAAACATTCATTTAGCAGTGTAAATGCATCTAAACATGACAAAACCTTCACAATGCATTCTACAGGTTATTACAGACTCTATGTAAGTGAAATCAAGCCCAAAATTATTAATAAGTAACAAAACTCAACATTTTTGTCCCAACCCAACTCCTATGCGAATCTTATTATTTACTGTGTCTATATGATCAAAAGTATTTCTATATATTAATAAAGAAAAGAAAAAGAGAGTAGAAAGTAAAAGGGTGTAAGGCAGAAATAAAAAAAATGTAAAAGAAAGCTATAAGGAGTATATACAATAGAATATTACTTACTGTTTATATTAATAGAGTTAAAAATAAAACATATTATTTACTATTATTTAGTTCTAATTATTATTAGTTAAAGCATGACAGATTATTTACAAACAAGCATAAGCAGTGTAATCAAGAAAGTATAATTAGGTAGTGTCATTCCTGTATCTGTGATGTGTCAGTGTGATATCTAGGTCAAAGGTGAGACTAGCTGCTTTCAGCTTCTCTGTGAGAATTCTGAGAGTTGAAGCTTTTGAAGTAGCTCATGGACACTGTGCATGAGACAGCCCACATCCCAGATTGTCTCTCTTAACATTTTGGCGGGAAACTTATTAAAACTAGTGACAAACATTCATTTAGCAGTGTAAATGCATCTAAACATGACAAAACCTTCACAATGCATTCTACAGGTTATTACAGACTCTATGTAAGTGAAATCAAGCCCAAAATTATTAATAAGTAACAAAACTCAACATTTTTGTCCCAACTCAACTCCTATGCAAATCTTATTATTTACTGTGTCTATATGATCAAAAGCATTTATATATATTAATAAAGAAAAGAAAAGAGAGTAGAAAGTAAAAGGGTGTAAGGCAGAAATAAAAAAAAATGTAAGAGAAAGCTATAAGAAGTATATACAATAGAATGCTACTTACTGTTTATATTAATAGAGTTAAAAATAAAACATATTATTTACTATTATTTAGTTCTAATTATTATTAGTTAAAGCATGACAGATTATTTACAAACAAGCATAAGCAGTGTAATCAAGAAAGTATAATTAGGAATAGCATTTGAAGAACATATAAACTTTTTAAGGAAAAAAAAATGTATCAAATTACTGACCTTATTTTTCCTCTTCAGAAAGAGAAACAAGTTAAATCACAGCTTGCCATTAAATCTCCAGATATTTTGACTAGTTATGAATCAAAACATTTCTTTGCACACAGAGAATAACTTTGATTAAATCTTTTTCAAAATATTTGTTGCTTCTTGGAAATGCAGGAACTATATTTAAAAAGATTAATAATAAAATAAAATGATGAGAGAGAAAAAAAAAAACATGGTACAAATCATTTGTTTTTTAGTCTCTTCTTCTTCTCTGAAGTCTTCCACGAAGTTTCAGTTGCCAGTCTCTTTAACGAAGGACTAGCCCATTCCATTTCTTCTATTTTTTCCAAAATCTTATTTTTTTTGATAAACAGTAAAGCAGAGTCTAAGTCATCGAAAATTTTAGGACCATCAGGAAGGAAGATTTTAAGCTTAGCAGGAAACAGAAGGTATGTTTTAAACTGTGCTTTTTTAAGCTCCCTTATTAGTGGCAGAAAAACTTTTTTTTTAGCTAATACCATGGAAGAATAGTCATTGTCCAAACGCACAGTTGTTTCATTAATCTTAACAGGAGCTTTAGCCCAAGCAGATTTAAGAACCATCTCTTTATCAAAAGATGATAGAAATCTAACTATAACTGATCTAGGATAGTTTTTGTTAGAGTTAGTATTAGCTATAGATCTATGTGCTCTTTCGATACCAAAAGAGAATGCTTCTGGTAAATCTAAAGTTTTAGGGAGCCATGTTGTTAAAAAGAAGTAATATTGTTACCTTCAATATTTTCTGGCAGTCCAAAAATCCTAATGTTATTGCGCCTAGATCTATTTTCCAGGTCATCCAGCTTTGTTTGTAAATGTGTATTTTGTTTCAGCAGAAACTCAATGTTGATTTCCTCTTCTTGTATTCTATTTTCCATGTCATTCACAGCTTCTTCTATGCCTGTCATCTGGATCTTCTGTTGTTGCAGGTCCATATGTAACAAGTCTATTTGTTTTGTAGATTTTTCTATGAAAGTGTCTATTTTAGTATCCATTTTATCCATCTTAGCAGTAAGTTGCTGGACTATAATTATCAGAGACTGAAGTTCTTTCTTGATGCTGGAGACTTGAGAATTTGTCTTACTGGAACTCATTTCAGACTGATAAACTGACAGGAAAATTTCCAAAGTAATTTCTGACAGGAATATTATTAAGATTTCCTTTCTTTTTTAGATATAGTTCAAGAACTATATAAAACAAACATATTTAGAAAGAAAATTACTTCAAAAATTAATTTTTTAAGTAATTAATTCCTGTCAATGTAATGAAATTGGTGGAGCTGAAGAAATCTGCTGCTATCCTGTGTTCATCCTTGGCCACGCCCCTCCCACACACATATTCCTGACACTCCATCATCACTGCTTTGGTTAACGGCCCATGACAAGGTCAAGGTAACACATTTCATACCCTACATATGTAAGGTACCTGTATGGTTGTGTGGACTACCCTGCCATGTTTGACTTTCCACATGCTATACCTCACGCACATAGGTACACGCCCATACTTAACTTTCATGACATGGTTGGTATACCCAGGTAATACGTGTTCAACTGTGACACGTCCTGACAAGTTTGGCTTGGACCGCTGATGTGCAAATTTTGGCCGACTGTTCTAATCATTGGTAGGATGCCACCTTTTCCTATGTCCAGGATGGGATATATTTCGGACACGTATCTGAATGTACTGGACAACACGTACCCACAGTCAACGGTATGGATAATACTGTTCCTTTCAGCCTATATGTTGCCTTATTGTTGTAGCAATTTATATGCTCCTTCTGTTTCGTTTACATGCTTATTCTATTTCCTGTCACATTTGGTATGTGAAATACGGACATACCTATTGTATGTGACTATTACATACATTGTGGGATATAATTCGGTCATACGGTCGCTAGATATGTACATTTATCATGTTTTTTGTTATGAACACATCTGCCCAGCTGTGTACCCTCCCTCACAATATGGGTCAGCTGGTGACCCTGTCCATTGGGCTGGACGTACCTATTGGCGGTGCGCTAACATATGAGGCATTTCACTTCCACTTGGTATAACTATCTACACTGCGTTGGACTATGGGCACATGGTTTTCAATGTCATTTGTTCACAGGATAGGGACCCGTTATTCCCTACCGTGCATTTGTGTTTGCTTCTTCATTTTGTGTTCGCAGGAACTGTCTTACATGCTTTGCATACGTTTCAGTATCCATGGACACTGACAGATGTGAATACTATTGCTTGCAAATTGTTATATGCAAGCATTTTAGGACAGCTGACATTTCCATGCCTCTGTGCGGCACTTCGACACACCCGATGCACTTGCACTCCTTTCCTATGCACATGGCTGTGGCGGCAGCGCACCTTCATTATTATGCATTTGGTGCTACTGTGCCATCTTCATGCCGCACGGTCGGCGCAAGCCTAACGCCGGCCTTGAGCCGAGCTTCATGAATCCCAGGGACTGTAGTAAGGCTAGAGATAATGGCAAGCTAGTCCCCTCCTTATTTCTAAACATGTCTAAAGCCTTTGATATGGTTAGTTACAGCAAACATCTACTTCAAATGTCCTCATTAGGTCTGTCTTAGCTCACCCTTCTATGGTTCAAAAGCTACCTATCCAATAGGTATCAGTCGCTAAACTGCAAGTATTTCTGCTTCTTGAACTGTTTTAAACTGTTTAAAGTTGTTTTTGTACCTGCACTTTTAAAGTTTGTCCTGTTTGTTGCATATACCTGTTGAGACTACACACTCAAGTGTGTTAGCCTGTGTTACATATTTATTGCATTTTCCTGCTGTTTGTTGCAAAAAAGAAAAAAAAACAAAAAAAATATCCTTGTTTCCTGTCTTTCCTGACCTAGAGTATTCCAAATACAGGCTTTGCTGTATTCTGAACTTTTGGAAAGTTCCTGTGTTGCCCATTTCCTTTCTTGGATAAAGGGAGGCTTCTTTGTTCACCAGTGGCAGTGGGGAGCTTAGAGCAGCCTATCTATCCCTAGAGGAGTGTTCCCAGCACAAGAATCTGATAGTCTATTGGCCGTTTTGGGCCAATTTTTAGCTCTTTCAAGTCCCCCTGTATAAAACCCGCTTTGGCGCGACTTTGGGCGATGTTAAGCATCGGGCAGCTCCGCTTAATTGGGTTTAAACCATTCTCGGCTCCACAAAGTCTGCTCTTCACTTTTTCCCTTAGAACTGATCTAGTTCTCATAATAAACACCATATTCCTACTCTAAAGCCTGGCACTTGCTCACTAAAGCAATTATATAAGTCAGCACTAAAAAATTAAAAGCACTACACCCTCACAAACTCCCCTTGAGTACCTTGTTCCCCACTGGCCCTTTATTTCAATTATAAAGGAATTCCCAATACTATTCTAGCATGTCCAAAGGTCAGTTGTCAATCTCCTCTCAGGTCCAGCTGGTGAATCTGGGAATCTTGAGGCAATGTTACAACTGCCTCGTGTACACAGACAACCCTCTCCTCCTCCTAACAAATTCCAACACATGTGAGAGATGCAACTATATAGCCAAACTGGAGGCTATGCTCTCTCAACTCAGTACTGGCGTAACCAGTCAGGAGGAGAAGGAAACCACACTCACTACAATTCCAGTCTCACATAGACCTACCAGGACAGCAAACCAAACACATAAACACACAAAAACATACTCGGAGGCTCTAAATAAAAATCTGCCTAAGCAGCAGAGACCTCCAAAGCAGACACCCAAACAACCGCTACCCCAAAACAAAACACATGCAACACATAGCTCACAAAGCCAGTGTGCCGAGCAGTCACAGCCCTTAAGGCTAAACAACACACCTGATACACTTGTAATAGGTGACTCTATCGTCAGGCACACTGACATCCCGCTCACCAGGGTGAACAAGGAGAAGGTGACGGTGAGCTGCCTGTCGGGCGCTAGGATCCACCACATAACACAAGCACTCAGGTCACTCCAAGGCAAGTACAAATATGACTCAGTCATTGTCCATGCTGGTGTGAATGACCTGAGACGTACCTCCCTGGACTACATGAAAAGAGACATAGAGGAGCTCTCTGAGCATGTAGCCCAGGCCGGTATGACCCTGACCTTGAGTAGCATCTTACCCTCACCAAGAATGATGCCACAATATGAAGACAAGATGATCAATTTCAACAATTGGCTTAAGTATTGGTATCATTCAAAGGGGATCCAATGCCTGTCAGCCTGGGATGACATGCTCGACAAGCCATGATGCTTCACTAGGGACGGGTTGCACCTGTCACCCCTGGGCTTTTGGATATTGGCAAAGGCTCTTGCCACCCCCATAGTGCCTTTTTTAGGCAAGGCTCAAAAGACAAACCCACCTCCATAGGTATCACAAGGGATAAGAAACTAAGAGCAATGCTACTCAATGCCAGAAGTCTAAACCTCAAGATGCATGCACTCGAAACTCTCCTTAGCATGGAGATCATCGATACCTGTGCAGTAACAGAAACCTGGTTCAAGGCTCCCTAGAGCACCCCAGCACTACCAGGTTATACCTCATACCATGCTTTTTGGCCCCAAAACTTGGACCGAACCACAAAAAGAGGGGGAGTATCAATATTCGTCAAAGATACCCACACCTCAAGGTTGGTGGCACAGCACGAAGCATCAGAGACTATCCATGTGCAACTAACAGTGGGTAAAACTGCTTTCTAGTTTATAGCCTGCTACAGACCACCCTCCCAAACCCAGGAACCCCACTCGGCCTTCCTGAGAACACTGGAAAATATGAAGGTCTCACCAAACACCACTATATTGGGCGACTTCAACTACCCAAACATAGACTGGGAGCATTACTCTAGCTCCAATACCCTAGCCCAAAGGTTCCTAGAATTTATAAACTCAAATTCTATAGAACAATTTGTTACCACTCCTACTAGAGGGGAAAACATACTGGACCTGTTCATCACCAACATGGGGGCTCTATGCTCCAGACCAGAAGTGTATCCCTCACTGGTAAGATCAGACCATAAACTAATCACACTGGATATTCACATCCCGACCCCACCCCCTGCCCAGAAAACCACAGTGAAAAACTTCTCTAAAACAAATTTCACACTCCTCAAAACCAAGGTGGAATCCTTCAAAGCCCCCGGGCCTGTGGAAAATACGGCCCAGACCGCAGAATCCTTTATAAATGCATTCTATGAACACCTTCAGGAATGCATGGATCATGCAATCCCAGATAAAACCAAGACCCAATCCTCCAAAGGCAGGCGTCCTGTCTGGTGGACCCCAGCCATAAACAAATCATACAATAGAAGGAGAAAGCTACTACATGATAGAGCAAAATCCCAAAAAGGGAAGGGATCTCTGATCAGTATTAGCAAAAAACTATGGGCACTCATAAAATCGTCTAAGGCCAGCTTCGAGAGAAAAATTGCACAGGACACTAAGGATAATCACAAGGCTTTCTTTAGTTATGTTATGAACCTGGTGGGAATTTCCAGATATGCTCAGAATTAGTCCAAAATGACAAAAAATACACCGAACCCACAGACATTGCCAACATCCTAGCTGACAGGTTTAGCGCAAACTTCTTCCCCCCTCCCCACCAAAAGGGCAAATATCTATCCCAGCAGAGTGTTGCCCCCTGACATCTCAGATGCTCAGGTAAGAGCCACCCTCTCCAAAGCAAAAAACACAGCATCAATGGGACCAGATGGTGTCCCGGGCTGCGTCCTACATGAACTCCAAGAAGAGCTAAACCCAAATATAAAACTACTGTTCAGTCTCAGCCTTACTACAGGATATGTACGCAAAGAGTGGCGTACAGCAACAGTGGTCCCTCCCCACAAAGGTGGTGCCTCAACGGATCCTGGAAACTATTGCCCCATAAACCTGACTAGCTTGGTCTGCAAAGCTATGGAAAGGATCATCATGGACCTCATAAATAAAGATATTGGGGACCTACAGACACTGGATCCTACCCAGTTCAGCTTTGTTAAGGGCAGATCCTGCCTCTTAAACCTGGTCGATTTCTTTGAAATAGTCACCAAGGCCATTGACGAGGGGAAGGTTGTCCACACAGCCTACCTGGACCTCGCAAAAGCCTTCGATACAATACCCCACTCGGGCATTATAGATAAGCTCACCAGCTTAAATATAAACCCCTATGTCACTAGATGGGTTGCAAACTGGCTCATGGACAGAACCCACATGGTTAGAATTGCTGGAGCCATGTCAGACTCCAAACCAGTTACAAGTGGCATTCCACAAGGCTCAGTCCTGGGACCTCTCTTGTTCAGTATATATTTCTCAGAGGTACAGGCCAACATGGAAGGACTGTGGCTGACCAAGTTCACAGATGACTGCAAACTAGGCGCCATAATCGACTCTCCAGCTGACACAAGCATCCTACAAAAGGGCCTCATAGAAACAGACAGCTGGTGCCAGAGCCATGGCCTCAAGCTAAATGCCAAAAAGTGTATAGTCATCCCCTTTGGCAAAAACAAAGTGCCCATAAATTACCACATAGTTGGTAATTCATTAAGTATGGAAGAAGTAATTAGGGACCTGGGGACCCAAGTAGATAGCAATCTCTCATTTGAAAACCACGTGGCCAAAGTGGTTAGAAAAACATTTTATATAGCCCACCTAATCATGAAGGGATTCACATCTAGATCAGGGGAGGTCATCGTGTCTCTTTACTTATCCCTCATCAGGCCCATAATTGAGTACAATGCCCCTTTTGGGATTTACCTTACCAGACACCTGCAGCAACTGGAAAGACCCCAAAAGTACCTCACCAAGAGGATCAAAGGGCTCAAACAGATGCCATATGCTGCCCAGTTAAAGAAACTCCAGCTCTACTCAGTGGCATACCGCCTGCTCAGAGGCGATCTGTGCCTGACGTATAAAACCATGTCCAACCCGGAATTAATGTACATGCTGCACCTCAGAAAATCCAAATCCCATCGAGCTACGTGCTCGAGAGACTTGAACCTCAGCACTGAAATAAATAGGACATGCTGGAGGGACAGATTCATAACCCAGAGGCTCCCTTCACTCTGGAATAAAATCCCAGTTCAGGTTAGACAGAGTCCCTCATTGACTCTCTTCAAGCGGAATCTTGATGAGTGAATGGGAGATCATAGGTTTACCCCGGGTATCACTTCTGTGTCACTGTTAGACAGAGGCACAGTATACTAACCTCGAAAAAGGGCATAGCAAAATTCATTTAAAATGGGTGGCAAAAATCAAACACACTCTGGCTAGGCTTATAAATGCCCTAGGGCAGAGAGCCTAGTATGAACCTATGAACCAATGAACCTATAAAATAACAGTCTATCCTCTCTCCATACCTCCCAGTCACCACCTGTGTACCACAAGGCTCTGTCTTTCATCCCCTCCTCTTTAAGATTCTCACTTACACCCTCCGCACACCCACAAAACAGTCCTTCCTAATAACATACACAGAGGATGCCACATTCATTTGCACATCAGACAATGTGGCACACCTCCATAAAATTACTCAGGAAGCTTCAGCAGCAAATGAAACATGACTTTGTAACTCAAAACTCATGTTCAACACTAAAAAAACAAACTACTACCTTCCCCCATATCCTTCTCCCATGAAATAAACAAAATGTAAAGCCCTCTGTCTCGATAATACAACCATTGAAGTCACTTCTCATAGTAAATTATTAGGGATCATAATGGATGATAACCTTACATTTGACCTGCATGTACAAAATTGCACAAAAAAACTCATCAAAAAGTAGGGATGCTTTATAAAGCCCAAATGTTTCTTAATAACACAACTAAAGCTATACTTGCCACTACTTATCTCCTCCCAACACTTCTTTATGGTGCTCCCATCCTTATTAACCTTCAGGTATCACAAAAATCAAAACCTGAGCAATGTTGTAACAAAGTTGCTAAATTTGTAGCAAATACCCTTTTCCGAACACTTTTCAGAATGCCTTAATTGGTTAGATCTACCCGATCAACTAACATACACACAGCGTCTTACCATCTATAAGATTATCCAGACTCCATCTGCTTGTCCAGCACTAAATAACATTCTACACAATTATGTTCCTAGTTGGTCATTATGATCCAATGACCATAAACTCCAGTCTGTCCACAAACCTATCAAATCTACTGGGCATTGTCTGTGCTTGTACCACATTGCTATGACCTGGAACTCGTTATCTCTGTCCATCAGGTCAATGCCTTCCCTCCCATCCATCAAAACTATTCTGAAGGACTTCCTAGACAAAGGTTGGTTCTCTTCTTGCTCAACACCAACACCACTTTATCCCTAAATGTGGACAAGTACCTATTCATACCTTACATCTCCTTAGCCTCCCTTCTTTCTTCACTCCCTTTCTCTCCTCCGGCTTTCTATCTAAATATACCCTAAGCCAGCTTTTCTCTCTCTTCATATTGCAATTCCATTAATTTAATTTAATTTTTCTATAAATGAGCTAAAATTCCATTAAATAATTGTAATATAAATTGTTGTCTAATCTTAACCACTGTTTTCATATTATATCTAATTTGGTATAATTATTTAAACTGTATTTGTTTTAAATATTATTTTAATGACTGTATAATTACTATTCTTAAAGTGTTTTGTAATACTTTGTAGCTTTTCTCCCTGGGCCTCCACTGAAAATGGACTCTTCTGGTAAATAGATGTTGATAAACAAACAAATAAATGTATTGATTAGTACTAAACCTCTCTTCCCTTTTCTGTCTCCCCTCACCTTTCCTTTTCTTTTCTTCACTGCCCTTTTCTTACATTTTCCAGATGATGCAAGCTATCCACTTCAGTCTTGACTCATGAACAGTGTTCACAACCCTATGGGAGCTCCTAAAGAAAGATATAAATCTGCCCTGTCCTGTCCCAGACATGGATTGTCATAGAGAAAATATTTAGCTTGCTAAAAGACCATTTCTGTTGCCTGGATGATTCTACGGTGCCCTTTGGTATGACCATGCTACACATGTAGGATATTTACAATATGCTGCATTCTGCATAACATGATCATGCACCATTCTAGTAGTAAACTGTCTCATGATGCCACTACAGCTTCCGATATAGGTCCTGTCATGTCTGACAATAGTGCTGGTAGCTAGTCTGCAGCAGTAGGTCCCTACATAGTCAATGACAATGTATTTAGACATCCACATACGCATATACACTTTTTCTTGCTATGCAGACTGTAAAACTAGGGATCTAATATATCTGGCACAGTGTGTAACATGCCAGAAATATTATGTAGGTAAAACCAACAGAACCCTTCGTGAGCGGATAAGGGAACATATTTATGCAATAAACAAAGAAAATACAACTAATGCCCTAGCCCGACACATTATGGACAATGGATCTCAACATCATTTTAAGTTTAGAGTTTTAGAATTAGTGAAAAGGACCAACAGATTAGGCAACATAAAAAATCATACAGAAGAAATAGAGAGCAAGTAGATTTTGAGGCTACAGGCACATCAGTATGGGTTAAATGAGAGGATCAATTTAAAACCATTCTTGGCAGCAAAATCCTTTAAATACTAGAAATGTGATTGGTTGCATTTTATATTTTATCACAGGTTTTTATAAGATGTTTTAATCCAACATATGTTCTATTAAGTATGAATGTGCAATATGTATTTATGAATTTTTGTTTATACAAAGCGCTCATTCTTTGCTCTTTTACAAAGAGTTGTTATTGTTGTTAATTGAAAGATCAATGAATGTTGTTGTTAATTGAAAGATCAATGAATGATGGGTGTGTTATTATGCTATTTAAAAGCTGAATATGTATCAGTATGCCGTTGAAGTCTGAAGAAGCGTTATTACAACATGAAAGTGCTAACTGTCCTAGGCATCTCGTTCTGAATAAAGGATTTTTTATACGTTTTTTGGTGAACTTTTTGAGTTTCAGATCTTGGTGCACTCCTGGATTTGTTTTTCTGTATCATTACGTTGTCACTACGGGAGTGCTTTATTCAATAGGGAGGTTTGTTGTGTTTCTTTTAAACAAATAAATGTATTGATTAGTACTAAACCTCTCTTCCCTTTTCTGTCTCCCCTCACCTTTCCTTTTCTTTTCTTCACTGCCCTTTTCTTGCATTTCCCAGGTGATGCAAGCTATCCACTGCAGTCTTGACTCATGAACAGTGTTCACAACCCTATGGGAGCTCCTAAAGAAAGATATAAATCTGCCCTGTCCTGTCCCAGACATGGATTGTCATAGAGAAAATATTTAGCTTGCTAAAAGACCATTTCTGTTGCCTGGATGATTCTACGGTGCCCTTTGGTATGACCATGCTACACATGCAGGATATTTACAATATGCTGCATTCTGCATAACATGATCATGCACCATTCTAGTAGTAAACTGTCTCATGATGCCACTACAGCTTCCGATACAGGTCCTGTCATGTCTGACAATAGTGCTGGTAGCTAGTCTGCAGCAGTAGGATGGCACCCAATGTTGCAGGCTCGTGCACAGCATACAACTGCATAGGTAAAGAGGTGGCATCTAGTATACAACTATGGGCCATTACATTCAGTGTTTGTTTTCTTAATATAAAAAACACATAGAGCATAATTGCATGCACTGCTGTGTGTGGGCTATTCTGAGTGATGCATGGTGTACTGTAATTGTTTATCAGTCAGTTTCTCCTAGCATTAAATAAATTATTATCTAAAGTATAGTTACTCATAAGGTTTATATATAATTACTGTTCAGTTTTAAGATACAGTAACTATCTGTTCACTGAGATCTGTGTAGTGAAAGGAACTAGCATCATGTATGGAATATGTAAATTTTGTACTGCATTGCTGGCTTTGTTTTTTTGGGAGTGCAGTTAACTATGTTTATGCTGCACCCGCTGGGATGTTCATTAACTAATAACTGCTATTGCACTGCTTGACTAAATAGGTTGAAAAAAAATATGTATTGTTGTGGTATTCCACCTTGCAGTTTTCATGAGGTAAAATATGTATTGTTGTGGTATTCCACCTTGCAGTTTTCATGAGGTACTACATTGCATATGAAAGGAAAATGATATCACTTTTTTTAAAGGGCAAGGTGGGTGATGGTGCCTGTGATCATGAGGGAATTGCTGGCATATGAGTATAATGCAAACTTGCTGCAATTGCATAACTTACTGAATGCACAAGATCCTGCAGTTAAGGATCTCACACTACTACATGACCAAGACCTCTGCTATATATAGATGAATTCCAATAAGGCCTGCTTGATTTCGCTTGTATTATGTCCCCCTACTTTTCAAGTACTTTCCTGAGAAGCACATGGTGTAAGGCGTGCTATGCCACCTTGTGTCTGAAGAGTATGCCATCATCATTCATGTCCACAACTGCTTCCTACTTGAGTCTGGTAGGTTCTGGCTAATAAACACAAGGAGGGGGAGATAGCTGGTGTGTGCCACCATACTACATATAAGTGTGACCACGGCATTATCCCTTTTCCATGTAGTAGTGGAAATCCTCATGTACACCCTGCAGTATCTGACCATCTCTAGAATACTCTCTCTGTGGCAGTAGACAAAGCTTGAACAAGGTCACAACACACTTTGTACTGAGCAGCCAATGCTTTTCATGTTTCTTGGGGTAGCTGTGACATATGGCCGCACCTGACACCCCTTTGCACAGGTGTTACAGCAGAGAAGACTGCTTTCTCTGAGGCTGTGCATCTTCCAGGTGGTGTTCTTGTGATTGAGTAAATGTTGTTGAGGTATATGCATTGTCTCCTTGTACAGCCTGTAAAATGTCCTCATCTACTTGACTTGTAAGCCTGTATCACTTCCTGCAAAGTTATTTACCTGCTGTGCGGTGTATGATCATGCCATTAAACTTGGCAACTGTGCTCTACCATCCTCAGGCTGTCTCATAAATATAATTGCATTATCATCATCAACAGCCACTCCACTACTGACATCTTCCACCTTGGCTGGTACACTGGAATTACCCATTTCTGCTGCTGGCCCTGTGAAGGATTAACTGATTACATTATTACTGAGATGCTGGAGCACAGAATTGAATGTTAGGTAAAGAAAAATGGAGGACACACCATACACACTCATTTCACTTTCATGATGAGCAGAAATGGAGGATTCACCTGTTGATAGTAAATATCACAGTTTACATGTAAGCAGTTAATCTGTGCAGCCATCTTCATTATGTGAATATGTCATGGTAGATGCATTAACCTTTCTGAATGGATGTCTGTTGATGCTACTTTGCTGAGTTATTTTCAATTTTCACACTATCTTTTATTATGCCTGTGCTAGCCTCATTTGTGTTGTAGTCATTACCCTGTACAGAGAAGAGGTAGTCCTCATCAAGTGTTAAAAGGATACATATGGGAGGTTCCCCAAAAGTAATTCTTTGGGCAGCTGCATTCTGCTTTGCCTTTGCTCTAATATGTCCTACCATATCATTGACCCTTTTACTGCAATGTGTCAGTGTGCAGTTCCTTTACTAGTAGCATTTATATCCACAGCCACTTGGTTCCACACCTTTGCTCTCTAAGCTTTTTGTGGCCAGCCTTTTCCAAAATGACACTTGATATATGTCTTTTGGGACCACATTAGGATACAGTTCTTCTCAGGGCTGAAATTGTCTTTTCTCTGTCTTAATCCCTGTTGTTGTATCATGCATTCCCCTGAAAGAGCACACATCAGTATCTCTGAACCTTGATTTACAAAAATGAAATGCACTAATCACCCTTGCAGCAAAGCACTGAAAGCATGCTCGCATAACATGCTCCTAAATCCCATTCCAAACCATGTTTTCATCATTTTCAAATCTAGGTTCAACTCAAAATCATATCATTATTAATGAAAGAACTGAGTACAGCAACAGTAATAATTTCATGGCCTTACCCTGACAGCACACTACATTCATATAAATAAAGTAAAGCAGACTTCAGAACTGAATGATGTCTTATTAACTTTTATTACCAGTAATCTGTACAGCATCATGAACAAATGAAAACATTATTGCAAGCATTTATCATTTCCAGTATCATTATTTTTTGACAGGACCTGATATACAAAGAATAAACAGTTCAATGGCCTTTCTACTTACATTTTTTTCTTACATTACTCCAGCATGAATGCACCCCTGTAGTAAATGACACCAAACCTCCTATCATTACTACATCTGTCACTGACATCAACAAACATCAGTTGCATTTACCATTCACTTCTGGATAAAACAAGAAGCTTTTCTTGAAAGAGAATTATCAGTTAAAATTAATTTGCTTAACTTGCCAATAACTTATAAGTGTATAGTTGTTTTTACCATAGTTTAAAAAGTTTGTGCTGTCTCACAGCATTTGCCATGTAACTTGGCTGTCTACATCTAAATATGGTAGCTTTGCTGTTGCTGATGGAAATTCTGGTTCATTTGTACTTTTCTTATGCAGACGAAGTACAGCCATGTTGTTTTCTATGAATAGCAGTGATGCACACTGATGAATCTAGTCTTACAGAGGTATGTAAAATCTGGATGTCCATGGATGAGCCACACTCAGCCACTCTGGCTGCAGGAGTGTGCAGCCATGCATATCATGTCTCCATTGACTTTAAGTATTCCATGGTATTTAAAAAGAAATCTGGACTAAGTCAACATGTAGCTTGGAGTTTACTGAAGCCTAATCCAAAGTCATCCAGCAGAATATGCCACGCATTATCACTCCACTTACCTTGAGTAAAGCCATGTAACAACTAATGCACATTGTTAATGAATTTCACTTACAAACTAGTAATTATGAAAGAAGTACGTCAAGCACTACTTCAGATGGCATGCTTTTCTAACTGTATAACGCGTGATCATAACAATTGTGGACATCAGTGGAAAACAATTACTCTCCTTAAAGATCATATGCAAACTGACAAAATCAAAATAGCCCATCTGTTCTCAAAATACATTTCCTCAGTCATTAATTACCATGGCTGTTTCTTTGACATTTAAGTTCGCATTCCCGTTTTTCTTTTTAAGGAAGATATCTTCCAAAAATGCCCTCCATAGCCATAACATGCTCTGCCCTCACTGATTACTCTGCAGGAAGTTCTGCTTCTCTACTTACATGATGACATCACATCATGGTCAGCAAGAGGAAAAAGGGCATACAGACAAAGAGAGAGAGGAGTTTCAGACTGGGGCAGTTTTACTTGCATTTTTAATTTTCACTTATAAGGTTAGTTACATATTGTTGGTTAATCCAGTCTTCAACCCTCCCTCCCATTTATTCTTTGTTCCTTCTATGTGAAAACAAATGTGATAACTGATTCTGCTTCTGCTTTACTGCACTTCACATGCAGCAGAAAATTAATAACTCTTAATTGTTTTTGATTTTGCCTAATGACACTGAGTCTTACCTTTCATCTGTCCATATTTTACAGAACACCCCTGATTTTTAACCTCATATTTTTACCTTGTCTATCCCTCGTAAAATTTTCTATTTTCTAATAAATCACTGAGAATTAGAGTTGGATACCAATGCTAAATATTATGTCTTCTAAGTTCATTTTGCCCAGAAAATGCATGCTAATGCAAAGACTGTTCCATTAATAGTCATACTACAGCCCGTATGCAGCATTAACATGGTATTTATTTACATACAAAAAAAAAAAAACAGAGGGAAGCAATCCAGCCTACCAGTTCAGAAAATTCAGGACCCTACTTTGCATCATCAAAGTGACAAGCATGACAGTGCAAAGACAGGAAGTACAGTCTTCATAAGTCTGTGGAGAGCCAATATTTGTGAGCAGGAAATAACAATAAAACAAAGGAACAGGATATTCTATAAATTGGATTTACAGGGCAGGAAGTCATCCTGTCATTCCAGAAGAAAGAAAGACTGCAGGTATGTGCAGAAAATGATGGCACATGATTTTTAAACAAATGCACACATAAACTCATAAAAGTAACATGTTGATCACTGATTCCTGTTGCTATGCCAATAACATTTGTACATGTTCATTAAAAAAAAAATCCCTGCCACTATTCAGTGCAATCAGTAATCCAGACTTGGCAATCCTATCACTTCTATGGGAAATACTTCTGTATGATTGCATGAGTTTGATATGATGATGACACACCTCAGATTGTGTGGTCCTCACCCTCGGAACCTCTGTCATGCAGTTATATTCATTAATTTGATTCTGGCACTTCTAATGATAGAAGTACCCATAAAATCACAAGGTCAAACTCCAAGGTAGTGTGACACAGAAACTAAGATCATGGACTACCTCTTGTAAGAGACACACCTGCTGAAACTTTCAAATGTTTTGTTGGCACTGAGTTGAAGAAAACTGACATCTGCCAGGAGTAGTGTGACCACATGTCATCCCATACAGACATCATCTAATCTGGACATCACAGGTATGATGACCTGCAGAGGAGGTGGGCCAACCAAGCTGGTTAAGTGGCTTTTGCTCATCTAGGTAAGAGGACCAGAATACTAGAGTAAGTCTTACAACACTTTTCTTTATTTATATGAGTTTTAAAACCATGGACAATAGTATAAAGATATGCTATATAAATGAAGTTATCTGTAAGTAAAAATGTGTTTGTAAGTACACACACACACACACACACACACACACACACACACACACACACACACACACACATATATATAATTATATATATATGTAAGAAGTTATAAGTAAACATACACACTATTATGCATGTTTATACACATAGAAAAATATATGTGTAAATGTATACATATGCATATATACATATATTAATAATGTACATAACTGGTACTTAAGGCATTATTTCTATGATAGGCAGAAAGGTCTTTAAAAAAAATTGTTCTATGTTGGTTACAAATCATTTCATAATTTGATAATTTTGTAAGACAGTCATTATTTGCAAAATACTTGTTTCAGGTTAAGGATGACTGGCCTGAGTTAGCCACCACACCCATGGCAGAGTGGAGTTAAGGGTCAAAGTAGCAATTGAATGACCTGCCCAGAAGTTAATGCAGGTTGCATTGTCCAACATTTCTTTTCCAGAAATTGAAAGGTATTTTGCATAAAGTCACTTTGTGCGTCAAATAGGTGATCAGATAGCATTGCTTTGAATCTTGTGTAGGGTATGTTTTTTTTTTTGAAAGTAAGTATTTGATTGTTTAAACTTGGATAACTGGAATGTCCAAAACTTATTGTAAGGTTTACTTACTTATTTGGCTGAGATTCTCTTATTGTTATGCTGCCAGTTTGGTGTTTTGATATTTTTTTACTACATGTTGGCTGGCAGGTTAAGAAAGTCTTCCTGGCCCTTCTGGCAGCTTAAAGAATTTGCTGCTGGAGAAGTATGTAATTGTGTCATTTTAGCTGGGGGATTTATCCTCATTTTTGTTTGTGCATTTGTGGAGTTGGTATTTTAAGTATAGGGATGCAAGGGTCTTGTCCCTTTCAAAAAACATATGTGTTGTATTATTTAGTCTTTTATTTATAAATATTTATTTATTTATTTATTTTTTATTTATTTTTATAAGTACATAGTTTTGGTGGATATGCATTACACATTTACAAAAATTAAAAATATTTGTGGATATGGACATAGACATTCAGAATGATATTGATTGATTGGGTCAGCATTATGATCCAATAGTAAGAACAATAAATTTGTGTATAAGCAAAGTGAAAATCTCAACAATGACTCCCATTTCTAGTGAAAGTGATTAGTACCCTAATTTTATTTTTATTTATTTTACATTTGTTGACCGGGCTATTCCAACTGGATATATGTCCGTTTTCAGTAGAGGCCCGGGGAGAAAAGCTCCATCAGTTGTACATTTTTACAAAAAGGCATAAATGGTTACATAAGAAAGATAGCAAGTAAAAACAATAATATAATCAGATAAAAAATACATTGGCATAAAAGTTCACATGACATCATAGCAAGTTAACCAGATAATATAAAAAATAAAGTTTTTTTTTTTTTTTTTTTTTTTTTGTTAACAAGGGTAATGGAAGAGAGAAGAGTTGGCACACTAATTATATATAGTTTCGAAGCATCGTTATTTCCTTATGGTTTTACAAATGAAACAAAATGCATTAGATACTATCTCTTTCTCTCTCTCCTGAATGAAGGAATTAAAAACAACAATTTCATACTCCACACCTACAGTACCATTCAAAAGCATAGGATGCTTTATTAAATTTTATCTTCCTGTCCTCCATCAGCATCCCTGAATTTATTGTTATTACTTAATTGTGTTGATAAATGCAAGCAAAACAAGTAATGTTTTGATCCCTTCACAAGACACTTCAGGTGAGAAGTTGATGATGAAGAAAATAATAACATATCAGCAGACATTTGTTTACCAGGAAAGTACAACTGGGATGCTGTCCCATTATAAGTGGAGGCCCAGGGAGAAAAGCTCTACATTGGCCTTATATGGCTACAGTTAAACAAAGTTATTACAAAGCCTAATGCATTTAAATAACATATGAACTAAGTAAAACATTCAGCTTCAGCTCTTACAGTGTTAACCTATACATACATGGTGCATATATATGGACAATTATAACAAGTTGAAAAAGAACATTTTCAATAGATAAAGTATCCACAAGTTGCAGTTCTTAGAGATGATATTAAACACCCTGAGTGCACTCTTTGGTACACAGAGATGACTAGATAATATAGCCTATGCAAAAATATATTTGATCTTTGTCTAACAAATAGGTTTTACTAATTCCTTCTCTCTGAACATAAAGTATGCTGGTGGTGGAAGGAGCGAGGGACTAGTTCAGCCTGGGTAATAGAGGAGCAGAGACAGGTTTTATTTGGGTAGTCTTTTAGTAGTAGAAGTTTGAGGTTGGAGAGGCTAGAGGTAGATCTAATTTCTAGAGGGATAGAATTCCATTTTTTAATGACAGAGTATGAGTAGAGACTTTGACCAGAGGATTTGTGTGGTTTATATATGCTGAGAAGATGTTGTTCCTTAGATCAAAGTAGTCTATTAGGGTGACAGAAATGGAAAATAGAAGTAAAAGCAGGGTAGTCATCAGCTTTGTGAATACTATTGTGCATGGAGATAAGCTGTATGTAATCTAAATGATGACACAGTTTGAGCCAATTCAAAGCCTTAAGAGCAATACAGTGATGGCTGTGGCATTGTTTGTTGGTGACAAATTTTGCATCCTTATTATAGCATGCTTCCAGCTTATTTTTAATTGTATCTGAAAGTTGGTTAGAAGGGGTGCATTGTACTAGGAGAGATGGGAAAAGGTAGGTAATGGTAAGAGTGGTATAGTAATGTTGCTAAGGAAGTTCTTATGCCTGTAGAGCATTCGTAATTGTTGGCGAGTGTTTTTATGTTATTTTGAACATGCAGAAGATATTTAAGGTTATTGTCTATAATCACTCCAAGAAGTTATGCATGGGAGACTACTTCAATTTCTGTTTTGATTAATGAAGATATTTTGAAATTTGCTTTATCAGGTATGTGATTTGGGGAAAATAGCAGTAGTTTTATTTTTCTAGGGTTGAGTAGTAGCTGGGCATTATGGAACCATTTCTCAACTGAGGAAAAAGCTTCTTGCATGATATGTAGGAGTTGAGGCAAGTTATTAGAGTGCATATAAAGTGTAGAATCATTAGCACATTGTATAAGAGACGCTGGACCTACAGAGGTATAGAGGTCATTGACGAAGATATTAAAGAGGAGGGGACCACAAATAGAGCCTTGAGGTACAACAGTGGAAACTTGCAGATATGGAAAGAGGGTATTTTGCCATTTTACAGACTGGAACCTGTCAGTTAAAAGCTATCTTACCATGGAAATGAAGACAGGGATAGTCCAAGTTAAGACAGTTTATACAGGAGTTCAGGGTGAGAAAATATATCAAAAGCTTTTGACAGGTCAAGGAATAAGGAAGAAACAAGTTTGCTGGAATCCCTGTATTTGTGTATGGTGTCAATAAATGATAGGAGGGCAGTAGTTGTACTGTGCATGTAGGGTGGAAGGCATGTTGAGTGAAAGTTAAGAGACATTTGTGTAGAAGAGAGTGGAGGAGTTGCTTACGAATACATCTTTCAAGAATTTTTAAGAGAGATGATATTGCAATAGGCCAAAAGTTTTTTTTTCTCAAAATACTTTTTATTGAATATATAAACAAGACATTAGGAGTTTTGTAAATATAAAATAGGTTTGAATAAACAAATTGCAACTCTAAATAACATTCAGGAAAAAAATAAAATTATAATAATGATAACAATAACATTACACAATATATACACTATATACAAGTTAGGCAACCAGAAAAATAACAAAAAAAAAAAATATATATCCTGAAGTGAAATATAGAATATTATGCATTGATAGTTTTAATTAAGAGAATAATATGAAAAAGTGAGAAAAAAAAAAAATACCAGCACAAAACAGGATAAGAATTTAAAGGCATTAATTATTGATAACATTTAAAACTTTTTCTAATACTAATTTTTTTTAATGCCTTTTTTTTAGGACTTCTAACTATGCTTCTCTGAGCATCAATATATAAATAAGCCATTTTCTGAAAAGTATCCCAATTTAGTTTGGTACGATCAAGCCAATTTTGAGTTATATAAAGCTTTATTAAGGAGCAAATGAAAATGATAACATGAGTATCTAATTTTGAAAGATGAATTAATGGGATATGAAGAATAGCAAATTCCCAGGACAGCGTAGACTTGTGAAACCCCATTCTCTGTTGTCTAACTTTCAAAGAGGTCCATAATCTATGAGAAAAATGACAATACCATAGAATATGTAGGAGATCTGCTTGGGGGTGATAACAACATGTACATGATGAGGATTTATTTGGATTAAATTTATTTAATTTATAAGGAGTATAGTAAGCATCATTGTTAATCATTAATTGCGTGTATAATATTTTTTTAAAAGAGGTAAATTCCTTGGTATATCTGATAGCCAAGAGTTTTTGATTCTCAGTTATTTGAGAATTATGATTTAACCAGACTTTTGACAAAAGACAGTTCTGATCCATCACTAAACTCTTTATCAATTTATAGGAATTTGATAACATTTTATCTGATGAAGATAATGTTCTAATGATCGTGTTAAAATTATTCATTTGATGTTATATTGGTTCTATAGATAAAAACTTATTTTTAATTACTTCTCTTAATTGACGTAGTATTGGCGATTAATTCCAATTGGCGTTCAAAATCTTACGCCAATCAGTTAGAGACAAGTCATTATATTTCAAGATATCCCCAACTTTTAAACTTTTTATTAGAGGATACTTTGTTAGGTTAAAAGGAGTGTTATCTATCATTATATTGGGGTTTAGATGAAGTGGTTGAAAAAAGTGAGAAATCTTATCTAGATTACATAGTTTAAGTAAAGTTTGAAAAGCTTTGATCTTTTGTTTAATGAAGATAGAAAGATTTTTGGTAGATATGATGTCCAAAGAGATAAAAGGAATAGCTTCTGTGTTTATATTTTTAGATATGATGTAATTATACCAAATTTTTATCCATAAAGAATGATTGATATGAATATTATTTTTGAAATTAGATATGGTGAAAAGTTTATTAGATGAAACAATTAAATAATAAAGATATAAGTTAGGTAGACCCAGACCACCTTTATCCTTAGAGATTGATAATCTAGAATAGGAAATTTTAACCGATTTGGGAAACCATAAAAATTTAACCAACTCTTTATTTACAGTCTCAAAAAAAGATCTAGGAATTATCTGATCAGAAGAAGAGAAATGATAAAGAAATCTAGGTAAAATGTTCATTTTAATTATAGCAGCCTTTGATAAAAGTGAAAGATTTAGATGTTCCCATCTGGTTATATCAGATACTATTGAGTTCCAAACTTTATTTATGTTATTTTGAAAAGAAGATTTATTATTGTGTTCTATGTTGATACCTAGATACTTTATACTAACAGTAAACTGAATTTGATGATCAGAAAACAAGTATGGTTTATGGACTATATGATTTAAAGGAAATATATGAGTTTTTGAGGGATTCATAAGATAGTTCGAAGCAGAAGAGAAATATTCAATAGAATTTGTTATTTTTCTAAGGTCGGATAATGGAGTTTGAAAGTATATTACTAGATCGTCAGCAAAGGCTGAGAAATAAATTTTTGTGTTGAGAATTCTAGGAACATTATGAAAAGTGTTCTGAGTAATACACGGCAATAAAGGTTCTAAATAAATATTAAAAAGAAAAGGAGACAGTGGACAACCTTGCCTCGTTCCTCTGGTAATCTTTATAGAAGAAGAAGAGTGACCATTAATGTAAAGTCTGGTAAACATATCTTTGTACAATACTTTTAAAAAGTTTATGAAGAATAAAGGAATATTAAAACATGACATAGTTTGAAAAAGAAAATTCCAACAGACTCTGTCAAAAGCATTTGATGCATCAATAAACAGAGCATACATTGGATTTGAATCTTTTTTTATAAGATGGATGATAGATTCTAAGGACAGTGTATTATCCCAAGCATGTCTGTAGGACATAAAACCAGATTGGTCTTGAGAAATAATTGAGGGTAGAACCTGTTTCAATCTATTAGCCAAAATAGATGATAAAATCTTAATGTCTAGGTTTATTAAAGAAATGGGTCTATAATTAAATGGGTCTGATTTTTCTTTATTATTTTTCAAAATTAATATAGTTTTAGATGTATTCCAATGAATGTCTGAAATATCATTAATTCTTATATGATTATATACTTTAAAAAGAAAGGGAACAATTACCAATTTAAAAGATTTGAAAAATTCTGGTGTGAAACCATCTGGACCGGGAGATTTACCAGATTTAAGATTATCAATTGAATCCAAAATCTCCTGTAAAGATATAGGAGCAGAAAGCAATCTTTGTTGATTATCATTTAACTTGGGAAAATTTAAAGAATTTAAGAAGGTTTTTATATAATTATCATTAACTAAATTAGAAGATTTTGAGTATAACTCTGTATAAAGTAAAGTAAAGAGCTGAATAATGTCTTCATCTGTGTTGTACAATTTATTCTTGTGAAACAAAGATGTAATTTTTGGTCTGTCAAAATTATTTTTAATTATTCTAGCCAATAATTTAGAAGGAACTTGGGCCCATTCTGAATACGTTGCAAGTAATTTTTGCTCAGCTAGAGAAAGTTTATTTTGATGAAGCAAAATTAATTCTTTCTGGCAATCTAGGATTTGCTTTTCTATACTAGAGTCATGCTTCAGTCTAAACTGATTTTCAAGAGATTGAATTCTAGATTTTAAGAACTCTTCTTTCTTAAAGTAATGTTTTTTGAGATAAGCAGCTTTACTGATAAACATTCCTCTTAATCTCGCTTTACATGCGGCCCATTGTATATCATAAGGAATATCAGATGATTCTAGATCACCTTCCATTTCCTGTATAATTTCAGAACATTGTTTACAAATTTCTTTATTTAAAAGTAAATTATTGTTTAAAATCCATTTATTTGGATTGATATTATTTTTAATATTGTAGATAATGTTTAGTTTTTATAAGATTCTTGAATGGTCTGAAAGAAATCTAGGTTCAATAATAAAATCCAAAATATATTTTGAGATAGAATTGGAAATTAGAAAAAAATCCATTCTGGACCATGAACGATAACACTTAGAATAATAAGTATAAATATCATTCTTATTTGAGATTTTTATGGAATGTAATGGATCAATTAAATTATGCTCCACCATTAAATCATTAAGAGCTAGAGTAGCTTGATAGTTATAAGAAGCAGAGGAACTAGTACGATCAATTTCTGGATTTATTACTGCGTTCCAATCTCCACCTACTATGATATAATGGTCTTTATAAGAGGTGAGAATATTATAGATTTTTAAGATGAACAAATGCTGTTGACTACAAGGGCCATATAGATTTAAAACTAAAAGATGTTTATCAAGGTTGTGAATAGAAGCGGTAAACAAACACCATCTACCCTCATTATCATATTTCTCATCAACAATGTTCCCCATGAATTTTTGTTTAATGATTATAGCTACTCCTCTGGAACTAGATGTGTCCCCAGAAGCCACAATCCTCTTGATCCATTTTTTATTTTTTTCTTTATCCCAATCAAGTCGAGGAATATGGGTCTCTTGAATAAAACAAATGTTGGCCTGTGATTTAAAAATCAAGTGGAATAATAATGATTTTTTTTGCTTTTCTTTGAATTCCTCTTATATTCCAGGAATCCACTATTATATTATTTTACATACTAAAGGCAAACAATCAATATTGATGTCATAAAAAATACACAGAGTAAAGTCCTGACAACACATAAACCAATATCAAGGAGAAGAGAAGAAAAGAAACAAACTTATTCTGAACTGTCCTTGAATATACAATCAAAACAATAAATACCCTCTGTAGAAGAAAAATAATATTAAATTTACATACTTCCTTCATCCTAACCCTAGTGCCTACCCACCAATCTCCTAGTGATAAAGGAAGGTCAGATATAAATAAAGTAGAAGTTGTAATTTTGGTTACCAATAGCAACAAATTAGCATAATAAGCTTTAAATGAAAACCTAACAAAAAAAAAACAGTACTATAATACCGAACTTATATACAAATCTAACTAAATTCAAGATGTCCAACATACTCAATCCCTACTCAAATATTTAAAATACAAGCTCCTATTTTAAGTAACAATATATAACAATTAAATGAATTTCCTCAAATAATTCAAAAAAACATTTTTGTTTAACAAAATCAACACCACATTCCAGACACTATAATGAATCAAATGTATATAAATTAACGTATATAAAGAGTAAAAGGAAGATAGATTTAGCATTACTCTATATATATTACCCTATGTGAAACTAATATTAACTGTATCATACATAATATGGTGTTTTAGTTATAAAACAAAATAACTATAATCATAGCAAAACAAGATAAACTAAACTTTATCAAATAACCACACAGTAAAATATAACAAATTTCTTAATAATGACATAGAGAATGACTGTGACAATAATATCTAATTCACAGTATAAACATATAAAACATGGTCCCAAAGACAGTCAGGTCTATCCCCCAGGAAACTCAAACTCTCCAACCAACCCCAAATAAATAAATGTAACTGCCAATATAGCTGTTATACATCTACATCACTCAGTAGTTTACAATACATTGAGTAGATTTTGGCGCCATCTAGTGTTAGAAGATGAAAAAAAAAACTACTGCACAATTCCTTAACCTTCAGCAAAATCATAGACCTAAAGTCAAAGATTATATGCACAATAATGTACAGTTTATGCTTAAGAAAATGACTCTTAAAGTGCTTTAAGAGCAGTAGCACTACGAATTGTAAAGTTATCAGACACTTTTTGAGTCTAAAAGAGCAGTATACCAGCAGGAAATAAACCTCACAATTCCCCTTCAAGTGCTCATTAAATTACATAAATAAAACATTTAAACCCGAATTATAAATCAGAATTATCACACAAAATAAACATATACACATATAATATGCTCATAACACTAACTCATGACCCTATATATGCTTTATTTACATTTTATCTGTGTATTAACGTGTTAAAAACCAACGCGCATATAGTAATCCCATACTGCTTTTACAAGTTGCGTAAACTCTATGAGAAATCGGTGTATCTAACCAGATACCTTAACAGTTTGCTTTAACTTGAAAATAAAATGAAATACACATCATATTTAGATTGTACCTTTAAAATAGATATAACTAACCTATTCTGAACATATAAAGGCAATTTCCGCCTTTACATCCATAAGCGCAGATCCACAGTGAAGCGAGAAAATATTGTGTAATCAGCTGCTGATTAGAACAAAATATAACCTGTTAAATGTAGAAAACATCCATCGCATAACCCCAGCAACTAGGTAAAATAAAAAAAGTATATAATTTAAACCATAAAAGCAGACAAGCGCTGTAGTCAAGAGCCAACATTAATACGAATCCAACGAGTATCCTCTGTGAATGATGACGTCACCACCAACCTCCGAAAGTCCATAGAAGGTGCGTGGCCAAGTAAAAGATGCAGCTGATGATAGAAGCAGAAGAGTTTCGCCCTGGTCAGTCTCGAGAAGCGTAAATTCTCCCTCCAAAATGCATACAACTGACACAGGGCACTGAATTCTTGAATCTAGAAAATAATTAGTGCACTACTTTGCAGTAAAGAAATGTAACTACAAGGCTTGTTGAAAATCAAAAGCTAACAACATATTCCTGGAAAGCATTTACTTTCATAATAAAATCAATATTTACCTGTAAAAAAATATATATTTAGCACACCTATTATGATAAAATAGAATTAGGTAATAAATGACAAATACTGCCTGAAGGAATATAGCATTGACAGAAAACATCACATTTGAAACCAACTAAAAAGTGGAATATTAGGACACAGAATCAGGAAGCTTTTTAAAAGTTTTAAAAAATATATCTTTTGCTTCCTTAGGATCAGAGCACATAAGCCTTTTGTCATTAAATGTAAAAGATAAGGTATTTGGATAAGACATACGAAATCTTATCCCTCTTTTTATTAAGTCTGCACAATAGGGAGAAAGTTTTTGTCTATTTAGTTTTATTTGAGAAGGAAGATCCTGTGAAAATGACAGTTTATGAGATTTCCATACAAACTGTTTTTTACTTTTAGCTGCTTCCAGGATCTGAAAAGTGTCTTGGAAGTTTAATAACTTAGTATAGATAATCCTTGGTGAAGAAGAATCCCGACTTGCACATAATGCTCTATGTGCTCTCTCTACAATTATAGTTTTTGAGGATGTTTCACAGTTTAACAATGTTTCAAAGATGCTCTTAGTCACAGATAGCAAATTTTTATTTTCATAAGATTCTGGCAAACCACGAATAATGATGTTATTTCTACGACTCCTGGCTTCTAAGTCCAGCAATTTAGCTTGTATTTCAGAAATAATGTTATCTTTAGACTTTAGGTCACTTTCCAATGAATCAGTTTTTATCTCTAAAGCTGAATTTCTATTTTCAATCATATCCATTCTGTCATTTATTTGCTTTAAAGTTTTACTAAAGTCAGCAAATTGTTCTGAGAAATTTTGAATAGCACTTTGGATAGGTTTTAATGCTAATTTTAGTTCATCTAAATGAAAATTTGAGTCATTCAAGTCTTTATTACTTACTTTGGAAGTTTCAGAAGATTGTTTAGATGTTCTTAATCTTTTTGAACTGGAATCTTTTTCAGGTGAGAGCATTGAAGAAAATTTGGCCTTCGTAGGCTGAGTCTCCATGGAGTCAGATTTAGTAGCCATGCCCAGAGATGAAGTGCTGATAACAGGATATCAGGTTCCAGGAAGATTCTTAAGCAACAGGTGACCAAATCAGATGAGACAACAAACTGTTCTGAGGTAAAATATATCCCGGGATAAGATTTCCAAAGAAAAAAATAATCCAAATGCATAGAAAAAGATTTATAAAATCTTTTTGTAAAAAAAAACTGAGGAAAAAGATTGCTACAAAGCTGTAAAAAAAACAGATGTTACATAACTGTGAGGAGCTCAAAGAGTAGGGACTAGTCTAGTCAGCAGCCATCTTGGAATCCCAGCAATAGGCCAAAAGTTAGAGACATCAGCCAAGATGCCACCTTTAAGAAGAGGGATAAAATGGGATTTTTTTCCATAGTGAGGGTACATAGGATTAAGATATTGATCTACAGATAAGGACAGAGACTAGACATGCTATGACATCAGCAGCTATCTTTTGGCTTTCAGGTGGGAGGTTGTCAGCTGCAGTGGAACAAAGTTTTTTTTAACACCTTTATTGACTTATCACTTGTGACATAGGCACATTTACATTTATACAAAAGTAATCAAATTGCATTAAAAATTAAAGTTAACAAACATTACACTTCACATGTATTGCTATATATACTGTAACCTAAGCAACATTAAATAAATTATTCAATTCCTGCCCCTGTTTTTAAATAAGAAACATCTTTATTAAACCATCACTTATGGCATAAGCAATCATACATTTATATAAATGAAAACAAACCACACCAAGACAATCCTTGTTGCAAGCATTTTACATCATAAACCATACTGACACTCCTGGATGCAGACATTATACATTACTTAGAATCTACCCAATCATTTTCAGTTAAACATTACACAGCTCATTTAAGTCCTGCCTTCTTTTAAACCTCATTCCTCCCCTGTATGTATTGTTCCCACAATTCCCATTTTTTCTATGCAGTTTGCTCCTTTGAGTTTAGGTAAAAGTTCATGTTATCACTGACGCAGAGACAGGTCTAAAGTGAAAGTTGATAGCCATGGATAACGAGGGTAAATTAGGTTCAGGTGAGGATGCGGGGGGGGGGGTAAAGGAAATGTTATCGTGCATGATGTATGGAGAATGTTGGTTTTGGTCTAATCTGTTGTTTGTTTTGTTACTAGGACTGGGTTTTATTAATGAGGTGGTGGAATCACTGGATGGGAGTGAAGAGTTTTTAGTTAGGGAGGTAATGCTTTCTGTGAAGTAGGTATTAAATAATGTTGCAATTTCTAGTGAAGAGGTATTATGAGAAGGATTGGGTTTCTTGTTTGAGCCCAGATGAAACAGATTTAGGTATTGATGCCCAGAATTTTTTGGGGTCATTTTTGTGTTGAAGTTGTAGATGTCAATATATTGTTTTTTTTTAATCCAGGTTAACTTGATTTTTACTAATACTGTACAATTCTCAAGAAAGTTATGGGTTTTAGTGAGTTTTAAATTTAAGCCATTCTTTCCAAGCTTCTTCACTGTTAAACACTATAGCTTTTATCTGGGTAGTGAGCCATGGTGCATAGTTAATTTTCACTCTTGTTTTGCAGAGTGGGGCTCGGCTGTTTAAAGTTTTAAGAATAAGGTATTAAAAGTATTGATTGCCTCATCTAGTGGAAGAGATTTTAGGACAGACCAGTTAAAGGCTTTTGATGCATTGATGAAGGAGTCTATATTGAGTTTATAAAGGTTTTGTTTGGGTTGTTTTAAGTTGGTGGGTGTTAAATTGGTGCATGGCATTCCTATGGGTATCAGCTGGAAGTTGACCTCTAAGTGAGTTTGGATAAGTTCCAGAGATTGTAAGTTTACTAGGGTCAGAGAACAATATCCAGTATAGAATTGCATGTTTACTGTTGGTAGTGTGTGTTTTGATAAGTTGTGTCTAACCATAAAGGTTTATACTAACTGAGGGAATGTCTAATGCAATGTTTATATCTTCTTGTATGATTTTTTTCATAAGGCATGTAATTAGTTGTCCAGGAGAGGACTTCCTCTAAAGTTGTTATATTATCAGAATGTAATGTTTCCCATTCTCATTCCTGTCCCATATCTGATGAAGAATGTAAGCATAAACTGAAGTATCAAATTCTAATCCTGGTTATCTCAAAATGTCTTAATTATAGATTTACCAATGAGGGGAAGGGCTACAAAAGTAAATAATCTTATTGCATATACTGTGCATGTCTTCCCCTGTTTTGGAGCTTTGTACATATCCTTTTTACATGGCTTTACAATCTATTAAGTCGTCACCTAACTTCAAGCCATCATAAACTGAAATAATACAGATATTTATGGAATAATATAATATTTAAGCAATGATGTTTGGATGAGAAACTGACATTAAACTTTCATATAAATGCCTGGCTCTAATGCATAGATGGAAACTAGGAGATTTTGCATGTTCTTCAGTAAGGTTGGGGGGGGGGGTGAACAGGCTGGGCAGTGATGAAAAGTGTATCAGAGGTAACTCCAAACTGTTTTTATTTGTTTTCTCAAACAATTCCCAAACCCTATATCTAGCAAGTAAACAGACTTTTGACAGCATGTAAAGTGGACTTACCTCCCCTTCCACTTACAATCCTGATATATTTGCCACACCCATTCGTCACTGTAACCACATATGGGAAAATGGCCACCATGCTTCTATTCCTCTTACAACACTGAGCATTGAATTCGGCCTGAAACAGCATAGCTCTTTGCAGCATTGATAAAACCAATCTAACAGCCCCTTCTCTTAAAAATCACAGTCCTTTCCAAATTCTACAGCTGAGCTTGCCACATCACTCTTAAACCCCCAAAAAAGTAAGTTTGATCTCACAGCACCCCTTACTAGATTCTAATATTACATTCTAATAGAACTGATGAAATGCGAGCCTCTGTTCAGACACGTCATCCAAGTACATGAATACACTGCTGCAGGGGGAGAGGGAACATGCATCCATCCCTCCAGACTGCAAGCTAAAGGGCCACCATATTTATTATGCATCCCATTCTCCACCTGTAAATACAGTGAAATTCCCTGGGGCTCTTGGTTGATCCCACAAAGTTACAAGTTTCTAAACCACAGGCGCTAAGCAGGGAATTAAGAATATCTAAGGGCAAACATAAGAGACTCAATACTCATCATAGATGCTCCCTCATTATTAATAATCAATCAAAATGAGTATAGTGACATTTATGTACCCATAATATCACAACCACGATAACCTAACCATAAACAGTAATAGAATGCATAGTAAGTTCACTTAGTGCATATTATATAATAGGCAACAGAACCTTATGACCTAGTGACTGCACTACTGGAATTAAATATTTAAAAGGAAACCAAAGTTTCAAGGCCCAAGGACCTTGTTTGTGAATTTGTGTGATCTAGTAAAAAATGCTAAGATTCAGCCCAGAAACAACAGCTGTTAGCAGAGAACTAAAATAAAGAAAAATATTTTGTAAAACTGGGGGTGGGGGGGGGTAATTAAAATATTGTTATAGTGTGTTGACAAATACCTAGGATAGCTGCATGCAGACACTTGCATACGTAACCAAATACAGTGCCATTCATGCCCCACACACACATGCACACGTACACACACACACACACACACACACACACACACACACACACACACACACACACACACACATACACGCACACACACAGCCTTGCAGTACATCATTAACAGACTCACTGTTGCCATAAACATCAATGGGTGTGTGTCATGAAATTACCACATTTACCTTCACTCTGTTGCAAAGAAGCCACGGTGGTACGGCAGTAGCGTTGTTACTTCATAGCAAGCGGTGCTCCTGTACGATTCTCGGCTGGGCTTGGGAGTGCCTTCTGTGTGGAGTCTGCATGTCCTCCCCGTGGTTGGGTAGCATTCGAAAGACATGCGTGCGTAAATGGGCGCGCCTTCATTGAAGGTTGAGCGTCGAGCTGGCACCTCGGCGTTTCATAAAAATCTACTGCTAATCATTAGCGGAATGGAGTTCCGCTGTGGCGACCCCTTACCAGGAAAAGCCGAAAGACAAACAACAGCAACCTTCAATCTGCTGCAGAAATTAACTAGGTTAAGCTTGTTTCCGAATCACTCTACTGTATTATTGCAGTCATGGTGTATGGCTCTGAGGCAGAGCATATGGTTAATTTAGACTAGTCATGCCCGCAGGCTGGCACATTTTTATGCAGGAATATCCAGCACGGCTGCTGTAACACTTCTAACTGAATCCATCACACTGCTATAGCATTACAGTTGACTTTGAATCACTCCTTCATAACATACTGAACAGTAGTGATTGAAACATTATTACTCAAGTGTGTTATATTTTTCTAAATATTTTAAATAAATGTAATAAACTGACAATGCAGTTTTACTTTCGAAGAATACTTCTAATGAATGTAGAACTGATTATCATAAACTTTGAGGTAAAATGTTAAGTATAAAAACATATCTATACTACAAGTTACCTAACAAAAATTTAATAGTACCAGCAAATGTTAATGATTGACAAGAGTCACACATGCCAAGTCTTAGACTACATCTCACAATGCAACACTGTCACAAATAAGCAACATTACTTCATACCTGGATATAGCACCTTGACTGCCAGTTTTTCACCTAATAATGCCATCTACTGTAAGACTGAAGAAAGTAAACTTACAGGTCAAATATTTACTTGGTCAGGAACCTTAGTCTTGTAATATAATTCATAATAGTGAGAGAAGTGTGAATTGCTGACGAACCTGACCAAGTTACATTTTACTTGGTCTGGGGACCTTAGTTTTGTGGTATCACTCACATTAGCGAGAGCATTTTGAATTTTTGCAGGATCTGATCTCCATTTATTAATTTTTTTTCATGCATTTTTCTGCTTGCATTTTACTTGGTCTAGGCACTTTAGCCTAGTCTTGCAGTATTACTTATAATACTGAAAGCATTGTGAATTGCTGCAGGATCTGAGCCTTAATTATTACATTTCTACTACATTTTTTCTACTTGCATTTTACTTAGTCTGGGACCTTTAGTCTTGTAGTATCACTCAGAATAGTGAGATAATTGTGAATTGCAACAGGATATGAGTCTTATATCTATGCATCATCTATAACCTGTGCTGAACTGTGCAGCAGTGGTTTGCAGTGCCCTGTATATTTGCAGGCAACTAGAGTTGTAATTTTCGACATAAAACTTCATCTGACATTTTCTCAAGTATCTAGCTGGATGTAGAGCAGATAGCTTCTTACTAAGAAGCAATACCCCAAGAGTGTTGTTTTAGATCAATCCCCCCAGCCCAACAACTCCCAACACTGATTATAAAGCCCCTCATAGATCACAAAAAAAAGGACTTACAGCCATGGATGTGCACTTTCCTACTGTCTCTGTAGCAAACTTGGTGGAAATTGATATCCTGAGACAATGGAGCAATTGTCTCATGTTTAATGATAACCACCTTATTCTTAAGCACACTGATGTAGTATGCAAGGGATGTAATTACACTATGTCTTTGAAGGCAAAGCTCTCACATACAGGCACTGATATCTCCAAACAGGTTGCCAGTAACTCACACACTAAAACTACTATGGCTCAGACACATAAACTCACATGTGCTGATGCTCTTCAGTCTATCTAAACCTCAAAGGCCTCACATACATTGCCCTCAGCAACCTTCCAAATACTCTACAAAGACAACACTCCTCAGGATACATACAACTACATGTCACAATGTCTCACCCTCTAAGCCCTTATGGCAAACTGCTACACAGTCCAATACATTGGCCATTGGAGACTCTGTTGTGAGACACACTGATGCTCCCCTCACCATGCTGAGCAAGGAGACAGTCACAGTTATCTGCCTATCAGGATAAGGATCCACCAGATCACACATGCACTCAGGACACTGAACCACAAGAACCAGCATGATGCTGCCATAGTCCATGTGTGTTTCAATGACCTGAGATGTACCTCCTTGGACTATGAAGAAAGGCATGCTAGAGCTTTCAGATTATGTGTCCCAGGCAGGCAAGAGCTTAGCATTCAACAGCAGTGTACATTCTCAAAGGATGATACCACAATATAAACAGAAGATAATTGACTTTAATAATTGGCTTAGTTATTGGTGTCATTTTCAGGGGTCCAATATTTCTCCGTTTGGGAGGACATGATTGACAGACCATGCTGCTTTGCCAGAGATGGTCTGCACCTGTCTGCACTACGATTTTGATATTGGCCAAAACATTATATACCCCTGTAGTGCCCTCTTAGCCAATGCCAGTTTGATAAACTTCCCACCATAATACATTCTAACAAGATAAAATAAATGTATTACTGCTCAATGCTAGGAGACTCAAAAAGAAACTCCACTCTCTGGAAGCACTCCTTGCCCTGGACAGTGTTGACGTATGTGCAGTTACTGAGACATGGTTTAAAACCACAAAAGGCACCCTAGCAGTACTAGGCTATAATGCCTTCCACACATTTAGACCATTTACCACACAATAAGCCATGGTGGTGCAGTGGTAGTATTGTCACCTCACAGCAAGAGGTTCTCCCATTCAATTCTCAGCTGGAGCACCTTCTGTGTGGAGTCTGCATGTCCTCCCCATGGCCGAGTGGCGTTCGAAAGACATGCATGAATGGCCACACCTTCATTGAAGGTTGGGTGTTGGGCTAGCACCTCGGCACTGTAAAAATCTACTGCCAATAATTAGCGGACCAGAGTTCCACTGTGGCAACCCCTAACCGGGAAAAGCCGAAAGAAGAAGAAGAGCAACAACCACACAAGAAGGGACAAGAGGTGTAAGTGTATTAAATTACATAAAAACTAAACACACATCAAGACTGGTCAAACAATATGACATGCTTGAGCTACTCCATGGCCAACTAATGCTAGCCTGCACACCTACTAGGGGTGCAAATATCCTGGATCTGGTATTCGCAAATATGAGGGAAAGTTGCACCTCCCCCCTCATATGTAATGTCCTCACTGGTCAGATCAGATTACAAAATGGTCATCCTTCAAATAAATGTAAAGGCTGAACTCCCAGAAAACCCAAGAACCATTAAGAACCTTTTCAAGGTTAACTATCTCCTGTTAAGTGATGCATAGCTTTATTCCAAGCCCCCCCCCCCAAACTTAGAGAACAAGAAGGCATATGCAGAAGTGTTTAGGAAAACCCAATACAAGCATGTAAAAAGCAGTACCAAACCAAAATAAACTTAGGACAAATTCCAAAAATCAGCCCCCTTGCTGGACCCCAGTACAAATAAGTCATACAATAAAACAAAGAAAATCCTCTCCAAAGACATGAAGGGCTCTGTATGCTCAATAGGCAAAAAAAAAAAAAAAACCTCCCTCATCAGTCTCAACAAGCCATTCAAGGGACTAATCAAGTCCACAAAAGCCAATTTTGAGGCAAAAATAGCCTCCAGCCTAAGAATAGCCACACAGCATTTTTAAGTTATGTGTATAGCTTTAAAGGGTTTACCCAACAGTGTGCAGAACTAATAGTAAATGGACCAAAGCCGCTGACAACTGCAAGTTGGGTACAATCATTGAGTCCACCAAAACTGCAGATATCCATCAGGAGGATCTGACACAAAGAAATGTCTGGTGCCAGAACCATGGCCTTAAACTCACTGCAAAAAATGCATAATTATACCCTTTGAAATATGATTCTTCCTGCAAATTACAACATTGATAACACTCCCCCCAAGAGTAGGCCCAGTTCTAAGGGACTTGGGAACTCATGTTGACAGTGACCTGAACTATGATCACCATGTGAACATAACAGTGAGAAAATCCTTCTGTGTGGTTCAACTTCTAAGTAAGGGTATGACATTCAGATCAAAGGAGATCATAGTCCCAGTATACTCAGCCCTCATTAGACAATGTGCATTTTGGAGTTTACCTCACCAGACATTTGCAGCAACTGAAGTAGCCACAGAGGTTACTCACTAAAAAAATGAAGAGTGCAAATAATATGTTCTATGAGAACCACCTCAAAGCCCTATCCCTGTATACTGCCTCCTTCTTTTTTTTTTTTTTTGTAGCCACTGTATCCAAAAGAAAGTGCACCTCCCTTTAAACTTTGTCTAACTAAGTTTTATACTTCATTACCAGTTCACCTAGGCATAAACACCACTTCCTGACAATAAGGATAGCAAAATGGTTCCCAGAGGGCTGCCCTCCTACTTAGTATACTCATACTCAAACTCCTTCAACAAAACATTGGGCAGAATATAATAAACCCTACATGACTCGCTGAAGCCTTGTGAGTGTTGTGCAGCAATGTGCACATGATAGTGCACTGATCTGCATTCAATAAGTGGCTCTACATGATGTGTAGAACCATTCAAACACAGTAAACATTGTGGCATGCTAATTACTGCATAGGCGGCAGAATTGTATGCTAATCAACAAATCCAAGATGGTGGAGCTATTCAACAAGCTATTAAGTAATTGTGTACCTTTAGTGTAGCCTTGTACTACAAAGCCTATTGGAATACAGCCACAGAAAATGCACTGGGGGAAAAAATATTAAGGGCTGCTGCTGCTCTTCTGGATGTTTATGTGCAACAGGTTCAAGTCTATGCTGCTGCAACAGTGTGCTGAATTAATAATAAATGGACCAAAGCCACTGACAACTGCAAGTTGGGTACAATCATTGAGTCCACAAAAACTGCAGATATCCATCAGGAGGATCTGACACAAAGAAATGTCTGGTGCCAGAACCATGGCCTTAAACTCACTGAAAAAATGCATAATTATACCCTTTGAAATATGATCCTTCCTGCAAATTACAATATTGATAACACTCCCCTAAGAGTAGGCCCAGTTCTAAGGGACTTGGGAACTCATGTTGACAGTGACCTGAACTATGATCACCATGTGAACATAACAGTGAGAAAATCCTTCTATGTGGTGCAACTTCTAAGTAAGGGTATGATGTTCAGATCAAAGGAGATTATAGTCCCAGTATACTCAGCCCTCATTAGACAATGTACATTTCAGCATGTACCTCACCAGGCATTTGCAGCAACTGAAGTAGCCACAAAGATTACCCACTAAAAGAATGGAGAGTGCAAATAATATGTTCTATGAGGACCACCTCAAAACCCTATCCCTGTATACTGCCTTCTTTTGTTTTTTTTTTTTTTTTTGTAGCCACTGTATACTAAAGAAACTGCACCTCTCTTTAAACTTTGTCTAACTAAGTTTTAAACTTCATTGCCAGTTCACTTAGGCATAAACACCACTTCCTGACAATCAGGATAGCAAAATGGTTCCCAGAGGGCTGCCCTCCTACTTGGTGTACTCATACTCAAACCCCTTTAACAAAACGTTGGGCAGAATTTAATAAACCCTACATGACTTGCTGAAGCCTTGTGAGTGTTGCGCAGCAATGCACACATGATAGTGCACTGATCTGCATTCAATAAGTGGCTCTACATGATGTGTAGAACCATTCAAACACAGTAAACATTGTGGCATGCTAATTACTGCATAGGCAGCAGAATTGTATTCTAATCAACAAATCCAAGATGGTGGAGCTATTCAACAAGCCATTAAGTAATTGTGTCCCTTTCGTGTAGCCTTATGTCTTGTACTCCAAAGCCTATTGGAATATAGCCACAGAAAATGCACTGGGTGGAAAAATATTAAGGGTTGCTGCTGCTCTTCTGCATGTCTGTGTGCAACAGGTTCAAGTCTATGCTGCTGCAAATGATGATATACCTCAGGCAAGGAGGACAATGGTATTTATACCCCATTTAACTGTTCATGTTCTGCATGAGGTGGAAGTAGTAGAGCACTACAGGAGACACACTTCAGCAACTTTAAAACATCTGTCATCCTCACCTGAGAGCAAGGGAAAACTGAGAGGAACTAATACATGTGGACACTAAGGTATGTGTAGCACTTAGAATATTAGCTACAGGAACCTTTCAGTGACCCACAGGGGACATGCTGGTGGTGTCACAGGCATCAGCATCCAAGATCCTGCAACAATTCCTGAATGCTAATAACTATATATATTTCTTCCCTACCCCTGAGAACAGAGCTGTAACTATGCAAGAATTCTACCCCATAGAATAGTTTTCTGAAGTCCTGGGTGCCATAGACTGAATCCACATTGAGATCAAAGCACCACCTAGGGAACGGGGAAGGATCTACATCAACAAGAAGGGGTTCCACTTCATTAACTGTCAGGTCATGTGTGATGCTAGAGGAATCATCATGAATGTGTGCTCTGACAATTCCAGCAATTACCACGACTTCCATATCTGGTACACCTCACAGCTCTATCAAAATTTCCCAGTGGTGATGTGCTGCAAGACGATTTACTGGAATGCAGGTTATGCACATGAACCATGGCTGATGTTGCCCATCACAAATCCACACACACCCACTGAGAAACACTATAATGAGGCACACAAAATATAGACCATGTGTCTGAGCTGCTGAAGTCACGGTTTTCGTGCCTATATACATGGGGAGGGGGGCTCTGCAGTACGATCCCAGTACCTGTGCAGAAATTGTCACAGTCTGTGCTATCCTACACAACATTATCTTCCTGTGAAAACAGCTACAGCAGGAACACCAACGGCAAGGAGCAAATGTGCCACCCCCACTGACAAGGTCACCATATTTGCATGTAAGTGAGGAGTCAGAGGGGGATTCCCTAGTTGCTGTGGATAGAGGTAGACATATGCGTGCACAATGTAACCCCACCCTGGTCAAGAAGCAATGGATAGCACACATGCAAATCACCTAAGGGCTGCAGCTTTCATCTCATGCAGATATATACAGTAAAATTGATGCTAGGCAATGCTCACAACCTTTATTTCTCTATGTAGTGGCTGTGTACTGCTAGTACCAGACAGAGTCAGCTTTGAATGACAACCGTTGTAATAGCAGCTGTATTAAGTGTTGAAAGTGTAATAGAAAAATAAATATGTAAGAACATGAATGAATGGCAGATACCTGGCATCTGTAAATGTAGCTAAGTAGAATGTGTGTAACTTGTCCAGCAATGCAATCAATATCTGGTGTGACTGATGTCTGTAATATATACGTATGCAGTTAACTAAATAACCTAGCCCATGTACCCAAAATACCCACTACAGGAAAAAAATTACAAAAAGTGAATTTATCTCTATACTCTCACAAGTGGTGCAATAAGCCTGATTAAAAACAGTCCCCTTCCTTTCAAGTTCCCTGGCTACACGGTTACCCTTCAGTGTAGATTCATCCATCAGAGCATTCTGAGGATGCAAATGAGGTGTGAACTTCATAGAATTGCTGAATACCAGCTTTTGACTTTGTGTAACAGATGTAAATGTAGTGTAGCCTCTAGACCACTGTTAGGTGCTAATGGCTTGCAATTGTGAATGATTATTCTGACAGAAGCAAACACAGTAATGAGCAGACACCATTCATTGAAGTGGATGTGTCAGTGAGGTTACACTTACAAAGTGTGGGACTATCTGCAGTGAGCTCTTAAACAAAAGCAAACACCCCACATGTATACTTTCTTGGCATAATAGCATGGTTTCCTGACATTGCAAAACACTGTTGTTGACTGTCATGCATATGTATCACACCTAGAAAGGAATTTGAGAGAATACACACTATGTATTGCATGCGTGAAAGTAAAGCAGAGATACAGGAATGATTTCCAGAATACAAAGAGAAGGCAGAGCTGCGGTTTTGCAAACATATTCATAAATTATGTGTGATCACTCATTCCACTAAATATGTTATGTACACATTTACAACCAACTGAGAATGTCCAGCTGTGTGAACTGTTCAATACTGGGTATGAAATGATAATTGCTTGTATGCATGTTATTTGATTACTTTGCAAAGTTGTGTCTGTTGCAAAGAGAGATAATCCCCTACAGCTTTGTTGTGTAAGTACAGTAGTCGGTTCAAAGAGCTGTATCATTTTTAACCTTTGTTTCCTTTTTTTATCCTTTTTTTAATATTCCCATGTGTTCTGTATGTAGCATAATGCAAACATGGTTACCCACTTAAAACTGAAAATTTAATTTCAGTCAGTTTAGAAAGCGCAAACACACTTAGCAGCATTGTGCAGTGGTCACCAACATGGGTGGTAATGACCGCAGAAATTACTCCTGTTACTCATCTGCCTCTGTGGCACATGTTGTAAATACTTTTTGCTAGAAAAAAGAGAACATAGGTAAAGTGGGGTTGGAGTCCCAAAGTAGTTATTTTTACTGAGGTATGGTCATAATGAGTATTTACACAAGTAATATATGTTCACTATCACCTTTTACATGTGAGCGTTGCCTACTTATGTGCAAACAAGACTCACTACTTTAGGAAAAAAGTGAAAACTTTTATTTATTTCACCTTTCTTTGTGCTAACAGGCTCAGTGGTGATGCTTGGCCATCAGCACTCTGGACAGTACTGAGTGTGGAATATATACCTGCTACCTAGTTTTCCCTGTGGCACCAAATGTAAGTACAGTGAGTTCTTGGTCAGAACACAGGTGAGCCAGGATTCAAACACAGCATGCTCAATTTTTAGTAAAGGTGTCCCACTGTAAATTTTTACAAAATTTTGTAAAGTCAATACTACATAGCAATAGCTATGTATAGCAGGTTGATTGGCAGAAAGGTAGCATTACTGCTTGCATGCACATACTTTTGTAGGTATCATATGTATTATTTATTTATTTATTTTATTTTAAATTTGTTGACTGGGATAGTCCGACTAGATACATGTCCATTTTCAGCAGAGGCCCTGGGAGAAAAGCTCCAAGACAATAATACATATTGAACATTTAGTAAATGATAGTTTCAAGCAGATTACACTCCTGAGCAATACCGCCATTTAGCACATATAGTACTAACTTATTATAAAACAATTTACAAAACATAGCATTATTTTCAAAGTTATATATACATAACATTACATTCAGGTTAAAGACACACTGAGCAGCAGTTATACAGTTGACCCTTCCTGAAATGGTGTGGCAGAAAAAAGTTAGTAGTAGTTGAAGGTAAGGCACCTAAGTAATAGAGTAGTCGGGGTTAGTGCAAGGACATAGTTTTGAAGTATTTCTTGAGTTTGTTTTTGAGTCAAGTTAGTGAGGGTTCTAGGGTCAAGTCAGCTGGGAGTCTGTTCCATGTTTTTTCAACAGAGTTGGAAAACAGAGAGTCCCCAGCTGAGTAGTTGGATTTGTATGTTTGAACAAGGAGTCTAGTGGATGATCGCAGTGGCCAGGTACTGGTGTAGGGGCTGATAATATTTTTTTACTGCAGGTGTATTTTCTGGTTGGTAAAGTACTTTATGTGTCACTATTAGCTGGTTGAACTGCAGTAGGCTAGACAGTTCAAGCCATCCTAGGTGATTTAGGTTGTGACAGTGGTGTGTCCAGTAGGCTGTGCCAGTAGTAAATCTGGCAATGTGGTTATAGCAGGATGATAGTTTATTAAGATCTGTTTTGTTTAAGTTGGAGAATAGAGCTGAGGCATAGACAAGAGTTGATAGTAGATGGGAAAGGGCAATTGTAGTTCTAGCAAGTGGGGTAAGGAAAGGTTTGATTCTGTAAATAGAGCCATGTTTTTTTATTAATGGTTTTGATAGTTTGACTGATATGCGCATCAAACTTCGGGTTGTTAACTATGACACTCAGTCATTTAGTTTGGGCTTCTGGGGAGATAATAGTGCCATTGTTAGCAGTTATGTTGAAGGATGGCAGGGGGGTCCTGCATGTGGGGGAGAAGAGGAGCAGCTTAGTTTTGTTGGGGTTTAGGATTAGATGTTGATTATGTGTGTAACTGCTTTAGCATGACAGTGATGATTATGTAATAAAAATGCAGTTGCATATCTCAGATGGACACAATAGTTTACTGACAATCATCTACACCCCTCCCATAACCCAAGTATAACTATAAAACAGAATGCATTGTGAGGTTTGCATCATAATTCCAAACTCTATTATTAAAGTCATGCAAGTCTTTCCATTTCCAGTATATTGTCAGACATTAGTCCTGCATCACAGCTGAGAATGCATAAGCCAGGACCTTTTAATGTCATACACATACAGGCCTAATGGAAGTGTAGCACCAGACAGTGCTTAAGCTGTATATCTGTAATGAGCATGACTGACAAACACATCTTCTGTGGCAATGAGGAATAATCACCTGTGTGGAAATGTATGCCTACTATTTTATATAGGTTTGAATCACACATGGTGCAAATTACTTTTATCAGTGTGTAAACCCCACAAAATATGTGCCAAGTCATTGCACTGATCCATCCAAAGTCATGGTGTAAAAGCCAAGTTATTTAGCATTTTAGTATTGACCAGTGGACAAAATGTGGCCAGGTATAGCAGCACATATGCCATAAATCAATGCAAAATGTCACATCATTATTGCTGTTACATAAGCTCCCTTCCTCTTTGTTTGGCAATGTTTCTCATAGCTTGCCATCATGCAAATACAGTTGGCATGGTTGTGTGTGTTTACACACTGGTTGTAAAACATGATATCACAAATTGGTGGGAAAATATTATAACTGTTGTTGGAGGACCTTTTCAGACACGGCAGGAGATGGGAAGGATGGTGCCAAATTCAGGGCACAGAGGTGAGGTGTGGAGGAGTCAAACATATCTATTGTACTCCATATGATGTGCTACAACCAGAGGCTGCTGCAAGAGGACTATGCTGGGTCTCAGTACAAGGCTGAGGCTTGGAGCAGCCTAGCTAAGGCTGTCTCTAATGTGACTGACATACCACACACTGGGAAGCAGTGTAGACACCACTACAGTGACCTAAAGCAGGCACAAACTGACCAGTGACAGGATGAGTTTAGAACTGCTGACACCCCCAGATGTGTAAGTATAGAAATTAAGCAACTTCAAATGATATGGAATGCTGTAGATAGCCAAGACTGCTATGCATACTGCTTTTATGTCTTTTCTTTCATCTTCTACTTTACAGCTACAGAGTACATTGTGTTGAACAGGAAGGCACATTCTGAGATGTTGGAGCCATTCAGAAAGGCAAGGGGTATGTCTGCAGCACAACTGACCCTGCATGTAATTAATATATTCTGATTCCAAGACATACCTATATGAAGACCTGGTCCATTGTCAAAACGACTCCAGAATTACAGAGCATAGAGCATAACTGCATTGCTACATTTGGTATGGCTTTATATTGACACTAGACATTGGTCATCCATGATCATATGCCACTGATATTGTCAGTAACTTGTATTAAGGTGGACATACCTTCATCTGAATATGAAGGCAAATAACTCCATCATTGCACTACTGAGTTTTCAAAACAGTGTGTGTGTGTGTGTGTGTGTGTGTGTGTGTGTGTGTGTGTGTGTGTGTGTGTGTGTGTGTGTGTGTGTGTGTGTGATCTACACAACATCCCGAGAAACAGGTACACATCTGTTTCACCTTTGCAATATGCATTCATGACAGCTTTGTTCACGTAGGTTGCCAGGATGTATTTATATGCACTTTTGGAAACTGAACTCATGCAATAATATCCCAAGAACTAACTTTGGAAACAAGTCTTATAACAGTATATGTTACCTGTGACACTGTGATGATGACGTCATATTCTATAATGTGCACTTTGACAACATTAAGTGCAGAGTTTTGTGGTGCCATGCATGTTAACTACTGCATTTTCTAGCTTTTGTAATTACATGGGTAGGGGTTCTAATCTCACAGCAATCAGACTGAGTGCGTGTGTTCATTCAGCTATCGGTGTGGAGACAATTTTTTTTTTACTAGGATTTGAGTCCAAGGATATGTCAGACACTCCTGACGATATCTTATTCTCTGTATACACTGATAATACCATCCTCTACAAAATGCACTCTGACAGTGCTAAAAGCATACTTACAGTGGTTTGAGTGTTAAGTACTGTGTTTTCTTACTTGTACAATTAGGTAGGAGTTCTAATCTCACCGCATTCAACTTATTTTTGTAGTCAAAAGAGCATGAGTCCAGGTCCTGCCACCCTCAAGTACCATTCATAAAATAATTTTACACTGTAACATGGCTCCACAGCAATTTCATACTGCCATCTTAACATCCTCTTCTCAGGGGTTGTGTGAGTGTTAAGTACCGTGTTTTCCAACTTGTGTAATTAGATAGGTAGGCATTTTAATTTCACAGTAGTGAACTTGAGTGTTGTGTGTGTGTTCATTCAACTATCAGTCTAGGGACAATTTTAAACCAGCATGTGAGGCCACGGCTATGTCAGACATTCCTGATAACATCTTCTTCTCTGCAGACACTGATGATGTCATCATTTATAAAGTGTACTCTGACAATACTAAAGACAGGTGTGTACAGAGACATGAAGATGAATACTGTGTTTTCTAGCTCATGTAATTAGATAGGTAGGGGTTCTGGCCTCTCAGCAATAAACTTGTGTGTGTGATTCTATGTCTGAGTCTGTGTAGTCAGAAGAGCATGAGTCCAGGTCCTACCTCCCTCACTCAAGTAGTATTCAGAAGGTACTTTTACACTACTACATGACTCCACAGCAGTTTCATACAACTCTCCAAGCATCCTCTTCTCAGCATATACTGATGATGTCATCCTCTATAAAGTGCAATCTGACAGTGTTAAAGACAGATTTCTGTGATGACACTAACGTAACTAGATATGTAGGTGTTCTGAACTCACAGCAGTCAACCTGTGTGTGTTCATTCAGCTATCAGATTGGAGACAATTTTCACCAGAATGTGAGTCCATAGCTATGTCAGACACTCTTACTCAAACATCTTCTTCTCAGCATACACAGATGATGTCATCCCCTATAAAATGCACTCTGACAGTATTAAAAACAGAATTGTACAGTAGCGGTGGCATTAAGTACTGTCTTCTGCACCTTGTGTAACTTGATAGGTAGGGACTCTAATCTCAAAGCAGTCAACTTAAGTGTGAGTGTGAGTGTGTGTGTGTGTGTGTGTGTGTGTGTGTGTGTGTGTGTGTGTGTGTGTGTGTGTGTGTGTGTGTGTGTGTGTGTGTGTGTGTGTGTGTGTGGCTAATGGTATATGCACATGTAACATATGGATAGAGGCAATCTGTATCAAATGAAATACATACACACACATATCCACATACTCCTCCTATCTTCCATCACACAGCCATAAACAAGCTCTACAACAAAAGGAGGAAGCTACTACAAGATAGAGCAAAATCCTTAAAAGGGAAGACACCTTTGATCATTATAAGCAAAAAACTAAGATCTCTCATAAAATCATCCAAGGCAAATTTTGAGAGAAAAGTTGCTAAGGACTCAAAAGACAATCATAAGGCCTTCTTTAGCTATGTTAGAAACCTGGAAGGAAACTCCCACATATGCTCAGAATTAGTTCAAAATGATGTAAAAATCACTGAACCTACAGACAATGCCAACATACTGGCCGACAGGTTCAGTGCAAACTTCTCCCCCCCTCCCCCCCAAAAGGAGAGATATCTATACCAGAGGATTGTAGCCCCCCAAACATCTCTAACGCTCAGGTGAGAACTGCTCTCTCCAAGGCAAAAAACACGGCATCCATGGGACCAGATGGTGTCCCCGGTTGTGTGCTCCACGAACTCAATGAGGAATTAAACCCGCAGTTAGGACAACTGTTTAATCTTAGCCTCACCTCAGGATACGTACCCAAGGAGTGGCGTACGGCAACTGTGGTCCCACTTCACAAAGGCGGTGCCTCCACTGACCCTGGAAATTACCATCCCATCAGCTTGACAAGCCTGATCTGCAAAGCTATGGAGAGGATCATAATGGAACTCATAAATAAAGACATAGGGGACTAGCAGACTTTGGATCCAACCCAGTTTGGATTTGTCAAAGGCAGATCATGCCTTTTAAACTTGGTTGACTTTTTCGAAACAGTCACCAAGGCCATTGATGAGGGAAAGGCAGTCCACACAGCCTACCTCGACCTGGCAAAGGCTTTCGACACAATACCCCACTCAGGTATCATTGAAAAATGCATCAGCTTAAATGTAAACCCATACGTCACAAGATGGGTTGCAAACTGGCTAAGTGACAGAACCCACAGGGTCAGAGTTGCTGGCGCCATGTCAGACTCAAAGCCTGTCACAAGTGGTGTCCCACAGGGCTCAGTCCTGGGCCCACTCTTGTTCGGCATCTACTTTTCAGAAGTACAAGCAAACACAGGAGGGCTATGGCTGACTAAGTTTGCAGATGACTGCAAACTGGGCGCCATAGTCGAAAACACATCTGACACAGATATCCTTCAGAAGGGTCTCATAGAGACGGATAGCTGGTGCCAGAGCCATGGCCTAAAGTTAAACGCCAAAAAATGCATAGTCATACCCTTCGGGAAAAACAAGGTTACCCCCAGCTACCATATAAGTGGCAACCCACTAAGCACAGAAGAGGTTATCAGGGATCTGGGGACCCAGGTTGACAGTAACCTTTCGTTTGACACTCACATTGCCAAAGTAGTTAGGAAGACCTTCTACATTGCCCACCTGATCATGAAGGGATTTACATCTAGATCAAGGGAGGTCATTGTCCCCCTGTACTCGTCACTCATCAGACCAATGATTGAGTACAATGCCCCATTCGGAATGTATCTGACCCGACACCTGCAGCAACTGGAAAGGCCCCAAAAGTTCCTCACCAAAAGGATAAAGGGTCTCAAAAATATGTCTTATGCTGCCCGACTGAAGGAACTCCAGCTCTATTCAGTCGCTTATCGTCTGCTCAGAGGTGACCTGTGCCTGACATACAAGGCCATGTCCAACCCGGAATTGATGAACATGCTTCACCTCAAAAAATCTAGATCCCTCAGAACTACAAGGGCGGGAGACTTAAACCTTGACACGGTTATTAATAGAACGTGCTGGAGGGACAGATTCATCACCCAGAGACTCCCTATGCTGTGGAACAAAATCCCTGTACATGTGAGGCAGAGCACCTCGCTGGCCTTGTTCAAGAGAAATCTTGACCAATGGATGGGAGATCTCAGATATACCCCAGGGATTACCTCAGTGTCACTGCTAGACAGAGGCACAACAAAAAAAATGGGCATAGTATCCCTCAAAATAAAGGGGTGGCGAAAGCCACAAAACTCTGAGCTAGGCTTATAAATGCCCTTGGGCAGATAGCCTAGTATAAACCTATGAACCTATAGTGATTTGTGTTTAAACAGTATAATAATGCTAAGATTTTATGTGCTCTTGGCTAGTAGCCTAGTAATATCCCATGACCCTGTGAACATTGCACATGTCAATGTTGTTGTCATCCACATGTGCTATGTTAAAGCGTGGATATACTGTATCCCTACAACAGCGTATTCTAACCTGTGATTTGAGCTACAGTATTGATGATCACTACTGCCATTTGGTTACATGTTCCTTCCATAATCCATAACATCTGTAGTAATATGCTTCCTGAGGACTGTTGACATCAGATGATGCTATGTATATTTTTTTCCTTACTAAGGCATGTGTTCTTGTACTGCAGTATATCAACATTTTACAGAGTTTTCATGTAGCCATCACAGTGACAGATGCAGTATAGCACAGGTATGCATCTGTATACTTAGCATATGGAAATGTCTGACATACAGCCATATTACATCATACTGATTACATGGGCACATATGCATGGGTTCAGCTACATGTTGAAATGCTGTTACATAGACAAACATATGACTTGTTGAGATTCACTTGTTACCTTGGCAAATTAATTGTATGCACTATTGTGTTGCTATTCACAAGGATTATACAGATGTTCCCTGGCAGCATTGTGTGACTGTCAGTATTTGTGTCACTAACTGTTCTGCATGAGCTGCATCCATCTCAATTGTAATGTGTCCACTTATGGAGTCAGGCCTCTAACCCACATATTTCTACTGAGGAACATATAGGCATACTGATGTAAACTAATGTAATGATATGAAATGGAGTAGTATATGACTTTGTTAATATTTCCACTGTGTTGCATGCGATTCAGATCAAATGTTTTATTTGGAGGTGCTGTGCAGCTAGAAGTGCAATTGTAGCATAGGTACAGCTGTAGACATACCACTGCATCGCATTAGTATTAGCATTTGATAGTTTGCATGAACACACATGGATGTATGTCAAGATTTCATGACAGTATAACATTTTCACTGGCAATGCCAGGTGGACCATGATCATGTGGCACACGTGCTGAGGTCTGACATGTACTTACACAGTGTGCTCTATGTATTGTTTTAAATGTGTACAATATCACAGTGACAGCTTCCTTGGTCATTGATACTAGACTTTGTACTGCTGTAGTTTCTGTGATGCATTGATGTCAGTCTCACATACTGCTGAAACATTCATTATAATGGATCACTTCTTAATTCACACATCAATTGCAGATGATTTAGACAATATCCATTGCTCTTACATGTGGCAGATGCATGCAATACTCAGCTGTGTGTAGGGAATCCACTCATATCAGTGTGTTGTTTGTAAGAATTGTTATCTGTATGGCTGATCGCCTTAAAAACTCCAGCTATACTCTCTCACATATCATCTACTTTGAGGCGATCTCTGCTGAACATACAAGGCCATGCCAAACCCAGAGCTGTTGGACATGCTACACTTAAAGAAATTCCAATCCCTCAGAGCCACACGCTCCAGGGATCTAAACCTTGTCATGACAATAAACAAAATATGCTGGAGGGATAGGTTCCTGACCCAGAGACTCCCCAGACTCTGGAATTGACTGCCCATACATGTCAAGCAGAGCACCTCTTTGGCCCTCTTCAAAAGGAACCTTGATGACTGGATGGGAGAACGGAAATTCACCCCAGGGATCACATCAGTAGCCCTGCTAGACAGGGGTGCAGGAAAGTAAATAGTGTGGGAAGAAATAGCCAGGGAATTGTTATGGCTAGGCTTGTATAGGCCCTAGGGCAAATAGCCTAGTACCAACCTATGAACCTATGATACCTATGTCAGTCAGGGATGCTTTAGTCAAGTGCATTATATTTGGCACATTGAGCTCCCACACATCATGTTGGCCATACAGAACTATTCTTCCGGATGCATAACCATTAGTATTTGACAGTGTAGACTTCCCTTCAAGGTATTCTACTAGATGCTTGTGTGATATGTCTTTCTGTGTTGCAGACAGTAAATACACAGCTCAGTGACAGCATTGATGGCATGGGTTTGATTCTTGCAGATGTGGATTGTGGATTATTTGTCATACAAACCTCTCAACTGTCCATGATTGCCCCGATTTCAACTCCAGATTTAACACTGTCCCTCTTAACCCCTCCAAAAAGTGGTCCCTTTTGGGAAAAGGTGGTGAATTCCTCTTATAGAATACTGACAATCATTATGGTTGTCCACATCTGTTCCTGCAGAACATGTATAATAAATTACACTCATGTTCTGTCAACGCCAAAGATTAATAGTTATAATATTTTGAAAGTGCCCCTAATTATGCCTGTTTCTGTATACATTTGCCCAGGAGTCTGTTGCTATATGTCCCTGATTGGTTGAGAAGTATGCAGACATGTCAGCCATAGTCAAGCAAGCCATTTTCAGATCTCCACACTATGCACATACCTCCTATTGGATATACTGTCCTTGCTATATGTCCTTTCCAGCAAGCATGTCAGTGATATTTTTATCATATCCATCCACCTCCATTGGCATGTAGCCTTATGTGACTGTCACATACATACTATCTGTGTGATGCACAGGAGGTATAAACAGCAGTAAGTACTGTGCTTTATACATATGTGCTTAATGTTATGCTACTGATTTGGAAATGTACATAAATTGCCATATCCTGTCTTGGGTACATTACCATATTTTACATGCCTTCCTCCTCTTTCTTCATTCTTATCATTCATGTCTGTGCCTATTTTCATCAGCACACTTTTCCTGCCTAGAGTATGTTTCATTGTATTTGCCCTTGCTGCCGCCCTTACTTCATTCTGCAAATAGTAGTTGTAGTCTACATTGCACCTAGTACACTTTTGTTTGCTGTGTTAATACTGCTGTTATTGCAGTATTTTCACCCTGGTAGTCATTGTGGCTGTCTGGGCAATCTCGCTGAGGAGGTTTTCTCGTAAATAAACCCCAGGGATTACCTCAGTGTCACTGCTCGACAGAGGCACAGCAAAATAATGGGTATAGTTCCCCATACTAAAGGGGTGGCGTAAGCCACAAAACTATGGGCTAGGCTTGTAAATGCCCTCGGGCAGATAGCCTAGTATGAACCTATGAACCTATGAACCTATGAATGCTATTTATTTCTGTGCTTGTGCTGCTCTAAATGCTTTCCTAGCAGCAGCATTTTTGCTGGCCATGAAACCATGTTTGTATACAATGTTAAAGTAGAAGTAGTACTGATTGTATCAACATGGATAAAAAGTCAAACATATTTTGTCACTTTTGACACTCAGCAGATAATTTATTTCAGATCTGTTTTGCAGATGATTAGCTCTCAAGTTTGTTGTAATACTGGTGGATCAGCAAGCTGCACTGAATTTCTCTTACTTGAATTGTAATGCTCATGTCAGTCAATGTTTTTTTCATTCTCAGTTCTGACTGATGTTGCGAGACCAATGAGTTAATCACTTCATATTAGGTGTCAACTGTATTTTTTTTTTGCAGTAAAAGACCCAAAATAGCTAACATCCTAGCACAATAGTCTTCCCTTGCAGAGTCTGGGAAATCCAAACTTAAACAAATGCCATTTCAGGATCCATTTAATTCATATAAAATAATAAAACTATAAAATGCAAAGAATAATCTTTTACATATAAACAATTTGCATTTGTTTGCCAGGATAATTAACAGTTTTCAATAACATTACAGAATGCGCTGCCAACTCATTCATACAATTCAAGTTACAAAATGTATGAGATGAATGATGCCAGTATAAAACAATAGGCTGATGTATAAATATTAAACTAACAGTGCCAATTCAAACGACATTAAATAACACTACATGTTATTAAATGGACTTAAAGCTTCATGACCACAATTATAAAAGACAAAGAAAACTTTCTTACATCACGCTAAGCAAATTTGGGCAACAAGTGGCTACATGCAGGGTATGTTCATTTGACAAACTCATGCTATACAAGTCAGGCAGGCCAAGCAGCATGTCAGGTGCAGTATGTGCTAATGGTCATACCATGGCATGGTAATGAGCAATATTATTGCAATGAGCCTCTTTGGGGAGTTATGCTAATGAGGCAAGACAAGATGGTGGAGTGACTCATAAATCTCTAAATGCCATGAAGCAGCACAGCACCCATAGCATATCTGAATATGGCTAAATGCTCACGTTCAGACCAAGGGAATCACAGAAGAGTATTAGGAGCTGTTGCCAAATTAATAAATATGCTTCTGCAAAACACTCTTATTACTGCTACTGTGCTTAGTGGTGCACAGCTTCGCTCCAACAGTGCTGAGTCATCTGACCACTTTTAACGTTTTATGGACTCCATGTCACCGACTTTGTGGACTGGTATCATGTAACATCATGCAAGAAACTGTGGACATGTATCAGCCTTGTATGCAGCTTGGTGAAAGTTATGAAGTATCTATTCCAGTGAATACTGAAGTATGTGTGGCTTTAAATACTGTATATTAGCTACAGGATCCTTTTATTGACCTACAAGAGATACAATGGGGGGTATCACAGGCATCTATCTTGAGAATACTCCATAAATTTCTCAATGCAGTTCTTTTGAACCCCAAAGGGAAGAAATAACTCCATACATAATTTCTTTGATGTGATCCATTTCCCCTAGGGGTACTGCTGGCCACAAACTGCATCCACAATGGAATAAACGTCCTGTCTGGGGAACTGGGAAGGAGGTTCATTATACACTAAGGCTGTCACTGCATCAACTGTCAGGTCATCTGCAATGCACAGGATATCTACAACATGTGTGGAAGCCACCTAGGCAATTATCATGATTCCCACATATATGACACAGCTGTAACTTATACCAGTGTTTTTCAAGGGTTGGCTTCCTCCAGGGACATCTTGTTGGAGATGCCTGATGTGCCTTGTAACTCTGGTTTTTGGCACTCATAAGAAATTCACAAACTCAAAAGGACCAGGGGTACCATCATTCTAAATTTCAAACAATGAACATTATTGAGTGAGTGTTTGGGCTGCTGAAGGCACACGTTCTCTGTCTGGATTCATCTGGTGGTGCCCTACAGCAGGACCCTAGCATGTGTGCAAAAACAAAGTCAGTGCTTGAAGTGTTACAC